>NC_141623.1:6704440-6824440 GCF_047967505.1 Dipteris shenzhenensis
CTTCTTCTCTATGGTGGATAGGCCACATGAATGAAATTCGTCCTCTCTCTCTCTCTCTCTCTCTCTCTCTCTTCCACACTCCATAGGCATGAGCATTCACCTTTTTTATAAAGATTGATTTGAGATTTTGAGGAGAAAATATCTTGGCTTTATAAAAAAAGGCACTAGATTCAATATACTCAAGCTTGCTGAAAGTATTGTTTAGGGTGCTACCGTCCACACATAATGATAAAAATGCATATTTCCCTAAGGAGAGCGAGTCCCTTGACTACTCGTTGAACCTTCTGCTCGCTACTTTGAATCCTCCACAATTGACGTCATTGTACCCACTCGTGCTAGAGAACAGTTCTGGTTCTTTGGTTGCTAGGGGTTGCCTCAAGCCCACCCCTTGAACTCCTCAGAATGGCTTGGGATCTCTGAAAGGAGCTACCTTCTGTAAAAAGAGGGGTTGGTTCATTGATTCTTCCATTGGTACATGCACCTAGCTCTAAAATCCTCAAGGATTGTGGGACCGCCGCAAGAGCCTTGACAGAGAGGATTCCATCAAGTTGTATTTTCCCATTGGTCAAGAGATAAGAAGTGTGGCATAGGGTAGTTGCATGGAGGTTGGAGGTTAAGTTCTCATAGGTGGCCACATCAGTCCAGGCACTATCATTCACATTCCCAAAATAATGGCTTCCAACCTTCACCTTCTTAGTGACTCGCGAGTCTCAATCCGTTGAACAGGGTTGTCATGTGCCAAGTCTCTCTAACGACATGGAAAAACCAAATGAGGTGAAAGAGGACCTCCAAGCCAAACTTGCATAGTGGACTTGTAGTGTTGTCATGCTTATTGGACTTGTAGTGTTGTCATGCTTATTGTAATTTACTCCTCGCACTTCTTTTCTACCTAAAGTTCTAGAGGTTTAAGACAAACGTTGCATAATTAAGATGACGGTCATCATATTGGGCAAAGTAACACATTATATTGGTATGAATTCCTTGCACATGCTTTCCATTACCTTCCCTCACACAAGGGACAAAAATGCAAGAATATTGCAAAGTATTTGTCCAAAGGAGGTTCTAAATTACTCTACACCCAAGAACACACCATGCTCTTTCTTGAAATATACAAAGCATTATATTTGTCATTTAAAAGGAACTCTTATTTGGTTTAAACTACACTCTTCCACGTGACCCATCTATTAGTCACCTCCTTTAGCACACTACAATATGACTATGCTTTAGGTTCTTTAAGACTATTGTACATGATAGTCAATTTATGAGTAGTGCACTTGTATTACGAAGAATTTTATATAACGCAAGCCACTTTAAACAAACAAAACAAGCACATGGGGGTCTATACAAGAAAAGCAAACAATGCTACAAAAAGTATGCTGATATATGCACACATCGAGGCATTAGATTTTAAATAATTGTAAGTGGCTCAATGCATAGAATTGAGACCATGAGTATGGGTTTTGAAAGCCTCATGCATTGGGCCTTTGCAATAAAGGAGATGGTAAACCATGCCATCATTGTCTTTTTGATTCCTCAAATTCATAGCTCAGTTGTCAACGGTCGTTTTTTGGAATAGGTGACTTTCCAAGTCACAATACAAACAAGGGCCTTCTATCACTAATTTTGAAGATGTAGATTTAGGGACATGTAAGGTATGTTCTAAAATCGAATGCCAATGTGTAGATTTTACCTATTCTACTAAATTTTATAATACCTTTACAAATCACTTGAAAATATGATGCATCAATTGTTGTTCCCTAAGCTTTGCTATGGCTACAATCATTTATCACATCCCTTCCATTCTTCTTCTTACTTGTGAGCACCTTGTTTGGTTGTCAGGAGAACATGCAAAACAATCCTCGGCTTGATGTATTTGGGCTTGCATACATGCATTAGTCTAAATGAAGGCTTTCATTATAGCATGTAATTTCATAGGACATTAAGGCTTTAGGTACATTTTATTCTAATAATTCAATCCTTACAAGTGATGATAATTACCTTCAATTCCTACAACTCATGACAATTACATGAACCCTTAATTTGACACTTTATTCTAGACTGTTTATAGTGGTTGGCTTTCCAATATTGTTAGCATAACCATTCACATAAGAGAATTGCAAAATCTACGGACATGATTCACCAAAGACACCAAAAAGAAAATAAATATCGGTGTTCTATCAATGTTCAAATAAGACATCAAAGTGACCTACTAAAAAGCATCTATATTAGATGTTGCCTATACATGAAAGAAGGTGTATAGATTGTTAGCCACATCGATTTCAAAAGCAAATAAAGTGGAATGAGTGGAATGTTGCCTTAACACTCTTTTGGTTCATGACTCATGAGGAATGATGCTTTGTAGACGTGAAGGACAAAATATTATATCCAACTTTTGTACCTTTTTGTTTTTATCCAACTATACCTTGCTTCTCCTCCTCCATTTGCTCCTCTTGCTCGACCTTTATCTAGTCCTACTCCTTCGATCCCATTCATTGTTTGCTTCACCTTTCATCTTTATGGCTCCTACATTTCTAGCTTTTAACCTCTCCTCTATTTTCTCTTACTCTTCCTTTGTAATAAATGAAAATGTCGAAATATATTATACAATGCTTCAAGAAACTCGACCTATCTCGTAGATTGGTATATCTTGTGCTTTGATACATAAAATATCTAGTAGGTTCATATATCTCATGCTTCATTACATATGATATGATGCTGCATAAGCTTGTCACCTTTGGAATCAAGTTCGCCTTTCACATCTTGTCTTTATCTTGAGACCTCTGTGTGTGTGTGTGTGTGTGTGTCTCTGTGTGTGTGTGTGTGTGTAGAAGAACTCATATATTAGTAGATTAATGTTTACCCAGTAGTCTTGTAGCTTGACACTTTCTAAAATAAAGAGAAAAAAAACACTATTATTTTAGCATTAGTGTGGTAATCTCTTCTCATGTAAGGGAAGTCCCATAAATAGAAAGACTTGCCACACAACTCATCCTAAAGAGAACATTAAGAAAAGCATATACCTTCCTCCACGTTGTGAACCATGTGCCCCCCATGTGTAGATTAAAAGTTATGAGTGTAGTCAATGGGTGTTATGTTGTGCAAGTAAGCATGGTGAATAGTGCCATACAAAAGGGCCTAAACCAAGTAAGCATGGTGAATAGTGCAATACAAAGGGCCTAAACCAAGTTGACTAGTCTTAAGAGTGTGTATGGGACCAAAATATATAAAGCCTCACAAAAAAAGTTATTTGTATAATTAGATCTTCATGAAATGCATAGAAGTTTGGTGTATGATTTAGCACTTCAGTGAAAAGTATATTTTCTAGTTATCCCACTCTCAAAATTTTTTTAAGCGTCTAAAATCCTTTTCCAAAGAGACACAAAGCTTCTAAAATCCTTTTCCAAAGAGACACAAAGCTTGAATATGCATGTATTCACACAATTTTTTCTTTGTCTTTATCTTGAGACCTCTCTCTCTCTCTCTCTCTCTCTCTCTCTCTAGAAGAACTCATATATTAGTAGATTAATGTTTACCTATTAGACTTGTAGCTTGACACTTTCTAAAATAAAGAGAAAAAGAACAATATTATTTTAGCATTAGTGTGGTAATCTATTCTCATGTAAGGGAAGTCCCATAAATAGAAAGACTTGCCACACAACTCATCCTAAAGAGAACATTAAGAAAAGCATATACCTTCCTCCACGTTGTGAACCATGTGCCCCCCATGTGCAGATTAAAAGTTATGAGTGTAGTCAATGGGTGTTATGTTGTGCAAGTAAGCATGGTGAATAGTGCCATACAAAAGGGCCTAAACCAAGTAAGCATGGTGAATAGTGCAATACAAAGGGCCTAAACCAAGTTGACTAGTCTTGAGATAGTGTATGGGACCAAAATATATAAAGCCTCACAAAAAAAGTTATTTGTATAATTAGATCTTCATGAAATGCATAGAAGTTTGGTGTATGATTTAGCACTTCAATGAAAAGTATATTTTCTAGTTATCCCACTCTCAAATTTTTTAAAAGCTTCTAAAATCCTTTTCCAAAGAGACACAAAGCTTCAATACGCATGTATTTACTCAAAACATGAATGCTATTAACATTGGTCACCTTCATTCTAATAATGGATCATTGAGTCTTGAATTAGGCTTGGAATTCTATGTTATGCATATCTTTTACAATTGCCTTACTGTCCTACAATTTTTTCTTTTCCACAAGAAGAAGAAGAAGACAAAACATTGATATGTGATTGTCTCCAAGAGGTATGTATTCCTAGAAAACACTAAGGATCAACTTTTATTATGCTATTCTCAACATGGAAGCATTCCATCTTTTATTATTTAGTCACAATGTGTTATGAATTCTCTTGGGGTTGCTTTTCCTCATGCATTACATTTTATAATTGCCAATTTTATATTACTTGATCTCTTGAATCCATACAAACATGATATTATGAAAATTTATGAAAATCTATTTTTAATTGGAACACTAGCATTACAATAGATCTTCTATATTGTACAATTTTTTGATGAACATACTAAGCACATGGGTCATACACACATGCTTTCATCATTAATGAAAACATAAAAGGTGATGAAAGTATGTTGGGACATTTACACACTTTGATGCATTGTTTTTTATATGTGTGTAAGTGGTTCCTTATACAAAATTAAAATCATGGTCGATTCCCTTACATGAATTTGAAACTCCACATGCATTGGACCATTACAAAAAAGGAACATGCTTGAAATTATAAAAGCATACTATTAAATTATATTCAACATTTTTATGTAAAAAACATATTTAAGATTCTTATTTTAACTAAACAGGTACCAATATACCCCATTGACTAAGCCAACAAAAATTTACAACAATGGAAGAGTAGGAAAATGTGCTTCCTTTGTCAAAATACTAGGTGACAAAGGGGTGCTTAACTTCAATAAAACAACTTCAACAACAACCAATGGCAATTCTTCTAATTCCATTGTTGGTTTGTCAACAATCACATGGTCATAAAGGTGACCTCCCACTCACAAGCTGATAGGGGCCCCTTAATTGAAGAACTAATACTAATAGGCTTAGCATCTATACCCACCATACCTTTAATGCTAGTAAAAGATATATTAACTTGGAACAAAATAGTACTTTTTTGCACCGCAAAATCATGACTATATATGTCGATATAATTGAAGATTTTATTGTGTCTCTATTGCTACTTTCATTGTTCAAGGACATTATTTTCCCAAGGCATTTTTTGATTTAAAAAAAAAGCTATGCTATGATTGCTATTTTTTATTAGGGGAGCTTTGGACTTGACCAAATAACCTTATTGATTTATGGTCTTTGTTTTTCTATGCACTCCTCTCCAACAACTTCAGCCTAATATGTATCTTCAATATTTTATTATTCTTCATCTTCTTATTTATCATACAACTCGTTTGAAGATATTAAAAGGAATATTTAAATTACCATTAATATATTGCATGTAGAGCATTAAAAGACTTTCATATAGTACACTCAAAAATAAAAAATAAAACTTTAGGTAAGCCTAACATACATGCATATTGGTATTATTCTTAAGTGGTTTTTCTTAAGTACATTTTTCTCTTCATGGGATGCAAGTTTTTGTCTAGATCCAAATAATGTAGACAACAAATGGTATGAAGAAGTCCTCATGGGATGAGCCCTTCAAAGTATGTGCCACAAATAGTACCTTGTAATCCAAAAATGAGATTCTTGTCATGAGCATGAATATCAAAACAAAGGCATGCATAGCAGTAGAAACAAAGATAAAAAGGAGGAAAATGCTTGAGAAACTCCAAACAATGAAGTGCATCATCAATAAGGGAAGAAACTTGCATCGAGTTACATCTTATAAGGCCTCATCTAGGTAGAGGAGCATTCAATGGTGCATATCTTGCAATAAAGTTGTAATGCATTTATTTCCAAAATTGATATCTTTGTTGAATATCAAATGTCTCTTTAGCTTGTTAATAGCAAGCATGAAAGATTAAATAGAGGAATTTGGATAATTGGGTGACACAAAGCTACAAAAAGGGGAAATTTTTTTAAATGGACCTCAATAAAATGAAAATATTCCAATGTAGCATGAATATGTTCCCCCTACGAATATAAATTCAAAAATTATATTAATTAGTTCACTCTTGGATTAATTAATGGATAAGGTAAGTTAATGTGCTTGGATAAAGTTTGCAAAACACAAGTTAATATTCCCCCTTGCATGAAATACATATAAGGTAAGGTGGGGAAGAAATAACATTGGGGATCAGGCTTAAGAGGAGGCACAGAAAAGGGAGGGTGTGGGAGATTCCACTGCCTACTACCCCCTTCCCTCCTTGACTCCAGAGCCCCTATGTAGCCCTCCCACCTCTTCTCCTTTGCAACCCTCCCCTACCTTTACAACCCTTTGTGGTGCCCCCTCATGTCCTTTGTCTCTCCTTTTTCCCTAAGCCCCCCTCTGCCCTCCTTCCCTATACAATGTCACTACTCATTACACCCTTTTAGATTGCATTGAAGGGTCATCTCCTTTCTAGTCTAGTAGTTGTGGGATTCTTTGAGAAGAGAGCTTTTCCAATGTATCTCATATGTTCAGTTATAATAGCTTTTTGCTTCTCTTCTCATGGCATCATGTAATGGCAAAGACACAAATAGGTTTTCAAAATATAGTAGCAAGTTGCAAATTAAAAAATTGAGCTAAACAAACAAAAATAATGTATTAAATAAGTAAGCAAGCATTCATAGGGTCTTATCATGGGTTCATGTGGTCTAATTGGGCCATGTCTTGTTAAGCTTGTAGGCCTTGATAAGAATGATATTTTTATAAGGAGTTGTTGCCATTACCATTGAACACAACATGAAAACCATTTAGCACATAGCAACTAGATCATCTAAAGTGTGTAGTTAAGAGAACACCAACCCCTAACAATTGCAAAGAATATGGCTAGATTTATTTTAATGCTCATTCTATGAAAAAGTTAGAATAAAAAACAAGAAAATAGGCCTAATCTTAGAAATTATTGATAAGCATAGTGATGAAAGCAATACAAACTTACTAACCATGTTGCCAATAAACCAAAAGTGACAAACAATACTCGCATATAATCAAACTCTACATCAAAAATTCATTTTCATGTGATTTCTTAGCATGAGAAAAAATAAGGAAGGAATCTCAAGTGAAGTTACTTTAGACATCTCCAAGTGCTAACCATATGTGCCATAGTGCATGTATGTGATTTCTTAGCATGAGAAAAAAAAAGTAAGGAATCTCGAGTGAAGTTACTTTAGACATCTCCAAGTGCTAACCATACATGCCATAGTGCATCAATGTTTGATCATTAATGCCAAAATGCAATGGAAACAATTGATGGAATGTTCTTGGAGTTTGAGGCCATTGACTTGATACATTTAATCTTGATGAGCATGTGACTTGGTTTTCATGAGTAGGTCTGTTTGAGTTCACTAAGCTTGCCTATACAACATAGATTGACATATCCATCATACACAAGGTGTTCGTGGAGTGTAAGAAACAATGGTAAAGCCAAATTACCATTTATAGAGCAAGTTTTTTACCACGTTCCACCTACCTCCAACCAAGATGTGTTTTATGTCCTAAAGTTCAAAGTTTCATTTGCAATTAAGCAACTTGCAGCCGCGTTCCATCCACCTTCCTGTCACTATGGATTCCACAAAGCATTTGCCCTTAATCGATGATGAAATCTAGAAAAGCTCTTGGGTCCTCAATCATAGAGCCCATTGAGCATGCTAGATGTGTTTCATCAACTATAGATATGGCTTATAAATGCGACATTAAAACTAAAGCATGCTACTACTTATGTGGATAATGTCTCATGGGGTACATCATGGTATAAAAAAAGGTAAAATGATGGATTGGGTGGAATTATTGTTGTTGACGAATATAAATCAAACTCAAGAAGGGCAAATGTTGAATCATTGCTTACTCAACAATTTTAGTTGGCTTAATTGACACATCAATGGATTTTCCAATGACCTCTTATGTAGCTAAGAAATTAACATCTATCTAAACTAATTAATTCAAAGGCTTTACATACCTTGTCAATTTTACATGTCCAATTTTCTACCTCTTTTGTGCAAATCTTTTATCATTTCACAATGTGCAAGGGAAGGAATTGAATGCTATCCTAAGCACTAAATAGTAAAGGATGTCATTAGGAGAATCAAGATAAACTCTCCATTTTTCCACGTAGAGCTCAAGATTGACCAAATGTTTAGTGGATCCCTCATATACAGACTTTTTCATGGTCCCATGATTGGTGATACAGGTATAATAATTTATCAAGAAAAAGGATAATGTGAAGTATACTAAGTAGAAAAATTCAAATTGGTGATTTAAAAATTTTGAGAAAACATGATGAACAATTCCATGGGGGAAAGAAACAGGAAAAAATTTGTTGCCATGTCACATTCTTTTCATAATTCACCAAGTCATTAATCAATATTCATATGAATAAAAAGTATTTGCACGAAGAAGTATTCGTATGGATAACTTAAGTTATGGATTTCAAATCATAGATGGTACCATTGGATAGATCATAAAAAACCACACTCTTTCACATTTGATGATTGTAATATAAACACATATTATTATAAATTAAAATATCTTATTGAAATAAAATAACTCCATTGGATAGAGCATAAAAAATAACATAGTTTTTTTTTTATAAGTCCTTTATTCAAGCTATGGATCACGTGTTATGGCCATGGAGATCCTCATGGCCATAGCTTGAGATCTGTGGCCATAACTTGAGATCCGTAGCTCAGGTTGGGGGCTATAAAAAGTGAAAGTGTGTGGTTTTTTATGATCTATCCAATGGTACCATTTATTATTTGAAATCAATAGCTTAATATATTCATACGAACAAATTGGGATAATTTGTTTGATTCATTTTAAATAGAGAAATTCATGACTTTTTGTTTTTTCTTTTTGTATTTAAAAAAATTGAGTGAACTAATGCAAGTTAGGAAGTACTTGCTTATAGCCTCAAGAGAAGTTTAGATGATTACAAATTATTGGCATGCATTTGAAAGGTCTCATAAATTCTGTCTCAAATGGGCAGGTGAACAAATTTCCCCTATAGGTCATATTTAACAATCCAAAGTGTTACATGAAAGATAAGACTCCAAATTATTCCACCCTAGCAAATGGAAACAAGGAGGGATGATTCTATAAAACTAATATCACTACTTCGCATTAGTAACAATCTTAGGGAAGGAGAGAGTTTTGGCATGCTAAATATGGGAATGATAGCAATACATATCTATAATTATTTTTGAAATGTATGTTGTGTATTTTTTCTCTCATTTATAATCATCTAAAAAGATTTCTGTCCTTCATGAAGCATGGAAATACATATGTCTTAAGCAATGATTAGATTCATTTTAGGTAGACCTTGGAAAACCAAAACGAGATCAATCATTAGGAGGATGCTACTGACTTCAGCATAGAAGTAGCTTGGGTATTGAATCAACAGAGGGGAACACGTAAAATCCCATACCTATAACCTTTTAGTCATAAGAGAAATGACATGGCAGCTAACTACGATAATGTAGGGGTCCTTTGAATCATTGTGGACTTGGATATGATTGCTATGTGCTTACATAATCATTTCTACTTGTGCTCGTGTCATTTAAATATGTTTGTGTATACTATCTATATATGTTATAACATTCCAATGGATATAGAATATTGCTATATATTGTCATTGGGGAATTTTTTCCCAAAGATAGAAAAGCAAAATTGGAGCCTATTCTTGTTGCGTTAATGCTTCAAGGCTCATGCGTCTCAACCATCGTGCTTTGATAACTCCATCCAAAGCCATACCCTAATTATTAAAGCATAGATTTTTCTCATTTTGAATTACATTTATTCAAAATTTTAATTATAGATAAGATAGTATCTTGCTCAGCCATTCCTTTGTCAGCTGGACAATTTTTAGAGGATTGGATATATTAGGGGTTTCTAAAGATTTTGTTGTGGTTTTTGGTTCCTGCATTAACCAAGACAAGACCAATGTAGTGTCATTGGGCTGGGGAGACATTCTTGGTTGTGGTCATCTAATTTCCCCTTCAAATGGTACAAGGCTAGTGTGGTGATTAAATACTTGGGATGCCCAGTCGGTTTTGTAGTGTCACTGAAGGAAAATTTTGATTAGTCTATCCAAAGAATTCAAGAAAAGTTTAGTAGATGGAAGAAATCCAAGCTTTCCTTTATAGGAAGGGCTATTATAGTGAAGCATGTGCTTTCATCTGCTGCTGCTATATATGTTCTCTAAATTTATCCTTTCTATGCTAATGCGCTTGGAATGGATAGGGTAATAAGGGATTTTCTTTGGAGTAACCAATGGCATGCTTTTGATTGGAGCCTGGTGGTTACTAAGAAGAAGGATGGAGGACTAGGAATTAAAAGAATGAGTCACAAATGTAAGAGGTTCTGATCTAAAGGGCTATTGAGGTTGGGCAAGACATTGGATTACTACTATTAATGGCAAGATATTGTTTTATGTGGTCTCCTTGTCGAAATTCCATAGTGTGAAATGCTTACCAAGTTTGTAGGATGTTGGAAATAAATTTTTACTAGAGTTTCATGGGTGGGGAATACCTCTTTTCAAGGTGGTGCATCACTAAATAGATCTTTGTGGTTATTTTAATGGGCTAATGGGAATTCAAAGATGACTTTAAACCTTTGCTAGTAGCTAAGGCAAGTTAAAGGTCTATCTACTTAGGGCGCAATAACTTTCAAGAGTTTTGGGGATCCTAGTGATGGTAGGTGGTTGAATGGTGATGTGTTATAAATGAATTTTAGTTTGACAACTGACCAAGCTAGAGTTATGCATATTTTACTGGCTAATATCCATGATAATTTGCTAACAAGTGAAGTTATTAATGATAGAGGGAATTTTAAAGGATTTGTGAATGAGGCAAGGTAGACACTCTAATAAAGCTTGTTGAAAGATTTGGTGGTGCTTCAAAGGCCATGGATTGCTTTAATGGCATGCAAAAATTGGGTGGATGAGCTCCAAGAGATAGTTTTGATGTATGGTAGAGAAGGTTAAGAAAGGTGTGGTCTACTATGGCATTTAATAAATATAATGTTTTGCTGTGGAAGGTTCGAGTTGGGAAACTACCAACTAGAACAAGGATTTTGAAATGGAATCCTAGAGTTTCACTATTTTGCATATTTTGTAAAGTGTGTAAGGAGACATACCTTCATCTTCTTTGGGATTATGTTGCATTTATGTCTGTTTAGAGAAGAACAATAAGGTGGTTCAATCAAGTGTAGAGTGCTTTTACATTGTAATGGAAGTTGGCTTTACTTGGGGACAATGGTTGTTTAAATGATGCTTTGTTTGAGATTTGGTAGGTGGTGAGAGCAATTAGTCATACACTGTATATGGAATTGCAACAGTGATTTGATCTACAAGAAGAGTGGAAATGTTGGGCTTTGGTATAAGGACCTTGAGGAGTCTATAAGAATGGTTTTCTAGAGTATCTAAGAGAAAATTGAATGTTTTAGGCAAGTTTACCTGAGACTTGATAGTTGTCAATCTTAGCTGTAATGCCTCCTTTGATGAGGTAGTTTTATTTTCCTTTAAGTAATATATACGTATAGCTCATGATTTGACGAATGAGATATTTTGTGCCTTTTGGGATGTGATGAGGTAGGATTTAGCAGGTATGGCTAATACAATGGTGGTTAGAGGCTTAAGGGTGTGGTTAGCATATTTGATTTGAGGAGGTCTATTTGTCAAGGGTTCCATTTGGCCCTTTTGCTATCTTTCATATACCCCCTTTGGCCCCTTTGCTTTTTGTCATCTATCAAGGGTTACCTTTGGCCCCTTTTCTATTTGTCATCTATCTAGTTCCCTAATCCATATGTTGAAAAGGTATGTTGCAATGGGGATGCACTTAGGTTTTGTGTTGCCTCTAGGAAAATAGCTTTGTCCTCAATTATTTGCAAATGACATTTTGCTCTCTCTATGAAAAATTTAGAGAGTTAAGGAATTTGTTTGAGGTGTTGCAAAACTTTTGCCTAGCTCCAAGTTCACACTACAACTTATGTAGAAGTCCATTGTGATGTGAATTGCTCATGGATCAGTTGATAATGCAATGGACTCATTAGGTTGAGGTGGTCAGGTATTTGTGCAATCTCTTGGGCCTTGGTCTTTCGGTATGCCAAGAATTTGATTGGTGGTTTAAAGAAAAGATTAAGTCTCAAATGCATAGCTACTATGGTATGAGTCTAGGGTGGAATGCTTGTCCCATAATCATTCAGCAATTTTGGGATGCTACAATGACATATGTTGTCTCAGTGTGGAACTTTAAGAGGTGTCACTAGTAAGAGGTGGAAAGGATGCTATAGGCTTTTTTGTGGGTTAAGGAGGGAGAAAGAAGGAGGATGCATTATATTTTCTAGGAGGCCTAAGGTGAATGGAGGATTGGGAATTCTCGAGATTGAGTTGAGAAATTTAGCATTATTGGGAAAATGGCTTCTATAATTGCTTGCGTTCAATTTTCCATGGGCGCACATAATGAAATGGTTCTTTAAAATTGGGAAAGGTAAGGGGGTTGGATCGTGGACTGGGTTGGCATGGTATGACCAATTATACTCTGATTTTCATGTACATATTTCTGGCTTAAATTTAATTGCAGAGTTAATAGCATATGGAAGATTTGTGAGATTGTTAAGAGGGGTAGGGGTGGATTAAGGTGTGATGTGATTCAATGGAGGGGATTTGGTGGATTAGATCCATTGGGGCTAATGATATTCCTTTTGGTGGTTGTATTTTTCTCAGTCTTTGTTGAGAAGTGGGAAGATGTGGGCCAATTTGTGAGACTACAAGAAAGTGGAGTGATTGTCCTTTGGGGAGTTACAAGTGTAATTCAAATTGAATGATAGGAAGGTTTCCCTTTCAAGCATTGTCTTGGATAAGGTTTTGAGTTTGTGGTCATATAATTATCTTATATCTTAGATGTGGAGGGTGAATCAAGGGTCCTTAGGAATGAGAAACATATCAGATAGAATTCTATATCAACTATTATTAGAGGCTCAATTCTTAATTCCAAAACTTAATTTAAAAATGGGCTTTGAGGCATAACCCAAGTTGGTGGAGAGGATTGACTGAGGGAGATCCAAAAGGGGTGTGTGGCTAGTAGGGTCAGTTTCGTTCTTTGGAGATTCTTGCATCATTGGTTACCTATTTGTGGTAGATTAGCAAAGTGGCTCTTAGTCAATCTACTTTGTCCTTTGTGTGGAAGATCAATCGAGATAATCAAACATCTATTGTGGGCTTGTTTAGTGGCTCATGGGACTTGGTGGCTTCTGGAAGCAACAATTCAAAAAGCAAGGCCAATGGCTTGGTTTCACGTTGGATCTCAATGGAGATGAGTGTTGACTATGGATCCCGTAGGGCTCCCTTCTACCTTAGTGTTAACTATGGACCCTGTAGGCTACCTTCACCTTGACAGCATCTTGGTCATACCTTCAAGTGGTTGTGGCACTTGCAATTTAGGGGTTTAGGAATCATAGTGTCTTTCATCAAACATTTTGTTAGGTTATAGGGAGTACACCATTCTGCCTAGTTTGAAAGTGGGCCTACAAGATTTAGTTGGGTCATAAGTTCTAAAGACTCATTCTTGAGTAAATGTCTTATGGATGTAAGCAAATTTGTACTTGGGTTTTAGCATGAATACATGCATCATGGGCCATGGATGGCGGTGTGCACATTTGATCAGCTAAGTTTTGTACTTAGGCCTATTTTGGGGTTGGCCTACCCTTAATAAATTTCCTTTATTATTATTTTTTTTTAAAGAGTGGTTTTGAGGACTCTTTTGGGCCCCTACATCTTCTTGCGTCATTAGTGGTGACAGAGAAGAAGGCTGTTGGACCTCATTTTCCCCCTTGTCTTCAATTAGTATTTACACTTCTTTAAAACACATTTATTAGAAAAACACTTTTAATTTTTTGGGTTTTCAATTCATTAGGGTAGAGAAATATTGTATCTAATTGCTAATAAAATTTAATCCCAACAATCTCTTATGCCTCCATTTAATTCCTTTGATTAACTTCATATGCTTTTGCCAAGTCATACGACAACCATCAACTTTTGAAAATGCTAGCTTGTTAACTATTATCCCCGTTCCTAATAGGAGTGGTTGTGTTAGACTTTCAAAACTTTTGGTCCCATGTACCTTTAATTAGCATGTCCATTGTAATATTTTTTATAAATTAAATAGAAATCAAAAAGTAAATTTAGCTAGTTATTGATGTTTATTTCATTTTATCCTTACTATTGTAATCTATAATGTAGCATTATAGCTATTGTTTGAGTTACACATGCCATACATTTGATTAGTTGGGCAAGGTCTTTTGGGTGTATTTTTTGTAGTTTTCTATTGCCAAATCTAATCATGTAAATTAACTAGGTGAGCCCAATTGGCCAAGATCTTATATCTCCATTTTGCTTTTGGCAAAGGTGGACTCCTCCTACCCATGGGCTAGTGAAGGCTTTCTACCTGACTTCTTTGAATATAGTCTTGTTTTCTTGGGCAATGTCACTTTTATTTAATGGTTTGTGGTGTTTCTACTACAATGCACATTTGGTCTAATGCCCTGGTGGGTTCAACACATTTTTAAACTAAAGATTGGAACTATACTTTGGTCCATCTAAAATATGTAAAATGTCTAAATACATGAGGGACTTTTACTCATGATGTTTATTCTATGTGTATTGTTTAATTATATGAATGTCTCATGATGTGTTTTTTTAAAAACTCGAGTTATGATGGGAATATAATAATTATGTGAACCATTGCCCCAACCACTTCATTCCAAATCTTTCAATCACTTTGTTCAGAATCCTTCATTTCACACTATTGAGCATAGCATTCTCCCATTCTCATCACAGCAAAAGCACTTCCTATCTCATTAGCATTCTCCCAAACTCATCCTTGTGCAAGCTATTTCTCTATATATCTCTCACCTTGATCTTATGTCCTTCCCACCCTCATCATTGCAATAGTACTGAATACTCTCTCGTTAACACTCTCCCACCCTTTTATTTGACAAGGAATTACTCTTTCATTTCTTCTTCCATCTCCTCCTCTACATTCTTTATCATCCTTTGTAGACACTGAGTTGATGGATCTTTTTCAAGTCATATCTAGAAAGCAATAAGTAGTAACCTTTGCTAAAGAGAAGATAGTCTAGATTGCCAATTTTTGTTCATAGAAGTGTCATAGACTCCATTGCTAAGTAATGCTCCTAGTATTTAATCACTTGAATGATGAGGTTTATAGACATAGTAACATTACTAACTACCCTAGCACCCCCTAATGTAGTCTTGAATGATGAGATTTCTAGACATAGAAGCATAACCAACTACCCTAGAAACTATTTCATGTGCTCATTGTCTAGTTTCCACCATCCCAAGCTTAGACAATCCATTATCTCATAACATAGCTTCCATTCCCTCATCTTATATCTCATGTCTCCATCTTGTAATGGATCCTCATTCAAATCAACATTTTTTATCTCTTTGGTATTAATTATTCCTTACCACATACCTATTTAGGGAACGGCATAGAATTTCTTATCCACCTTGTTGAATCAAAATATACCTTGTCAACTCACATGGCCAAATGGAGCCACTTGAGAGCCTACAAAATGATTCACAAAATCCACTACCAATCCAAAATCACCATGATTCACAAGGAAAGGACAAATTGATTGAGTCAATATGCCAAAAAAATTATCATAGGAAGCCATCAGCTTTGCACTTGTTAGTGTAGGTCCCTTGCCCATGAACCACCTTGCACCCTACAATTACTCCATCTAGTGCAATTAAGACGTATATTATCACTCCTCCACTTAGGTACACCTATTGACACACACTTTAGAGATCCCACCTCTTGTCCATTCCTTATGGTACAATCTATAGAGAACCATGAAGACGCAAAAGTGGGTACTCTTTATAATGGTGGTACTATATAATATGATACTACCAGAATAAGTTTAGGCATAGAATGCCATAGCTCATCAATGTATAAAGGATGATGATCCTTTTGTATTAGAGGTAGTAGAATGGGTATTATTGATGAATTGCAAGACTTGAGCTTCCACATAGCCTAGTGTATATTTTTCTAGTGCAAGAATCAAGGTGGTCAAGCGAATGCGTGTACTTACACAATTAGAGAAGGACGATGGCTATAAATGGGGAGCTATCAAATGTTTGACCTCTTGAAAGTATCAAGGCAACAAGGCTAGCTGTAACCTTTGTTTTTCTCTCTTAGGACTATTGGATATTAACGGAAACACTTTTGAAAAATAGCAATGCTTTTAGAATCATTGCCATCTGTAGCATATTTCAAAGTTGTTTGTGAGCAACGCGTGTAATGTAGGCCCCTATACCAATTGCAAGATGCTCGATAAATCCTTTCCTACACAAAATTTCAATGGTTTAGTGGATGGAAAGACACTAGTAATGTAAAATGTGCTACTTCACCCAATCCTGTTTCCAAACAAAATTTATATGAACGATTCAATGAATTTGAGAGGGTCGAAAGAGTTTTAAGAAGTGTTTTGGTGATGAAATAGATGGATAGCTATTGTACCATGCATAGAGATAGTTCTTATTGCATATGGTCGCCATTGCACAACGAAAAATTATGCAAGAGACATTCAATAGGATTCCCCAACTCCATTCATACAATTCATTTATATGCATCTTTGATAGTGAGTACAAAAATCTGATTGAGTCTGAACAACTCAATCATGATGTTGCTTTGCGAAAGATTACCTCGACTTCAGAGATGTTGCTAAAAGCGAGGATCTTATAAAAAATATGTGGATGGCCTATAGGCACTCTACAAAGAACTGCAACTAAGGTAGAATCCTAGAAGCTCATTTGGTTCTACACTTGCCTAAGTGTGGTTGTATCAAGGGAAAAGCAAGATCACGTTGAGGTGATGACAAGCTTCAAAGTGGTAATGGATAGATGAAAAGGGTTGAGAGGTGATGAACATATGGTAGGGTTGGCAGTGAAGCATGAGGATTGTCCATTAGTGCAACTGGACCTTCAGAGGGCAAGAGGATTGCACCAAAAAAGTATTTAGTCCTAAACCCAACTATGGGATCCCAGGAGAGCAGATTGGGACCCTACATGAACCTTCACAATTTGTGTGTTTGTCTCTTTGCTGGTAGGCTAATTTACTCTGTTCTTTCTCTTAGGAGCAACTTTCTACAAACATCTCAAAAGTTATTTATGACTTTTTGTTTTCGAGATTGGGCATGCATGTAATATTGTGGATGTAGTGCAAATGCAGCTCCATGCATCTCTTATTGGAAAACTATACAACTTGTTGCTTCTTCTTGGCTGAGAAGTGCATGAGGCTTTAACTGGCAGGTGAATCACTTCAAACATTTTCCAATACACTTCAAGCATCTACATCAACCATCCTTAACACGAGCACAAATGGCTCTACAC
This sequence comes from Dipteris shenzhenensis, assembly GCF_047967505.1. Taxonomy (NCBI): domain Eukaryota; kingdom Viridiplantae; phylum Streptophyta; class Polypodiopsida; order Gleicheniales; family Dipteridaceae; genus Dipteris; species Dipteris shenzhenensis. The sequence goes on from NC_141623.1 coordinate 6,721,980, forward strand.
CATATCTTATTCTTTCAACATTTATCCAAAATGCACCTGACTGTACAAGGTGTGCACATTTGTTGCTAGGTAATGTGTACTATCTCTTTTCAAACAAGCCTGTGCAGAAAGTATAGCATTTTTTTCTTTTTATCTCTTTCTTTTTTTTGTTTCCAATGACTTTGGAGGTATTCACATTTGCTCTGCATTGTCCAGTTTCGGCGAGAAGCATGAAGGCCCCAAAGTTATATATGCATAATAGGTTAAGATCTCCACATTATATTTTTTTACATATACTTTTTTCATTATAAAGACCATCTTAAGATCATAATACTTTCAAGCACTATTGAGTCAGATTATATCTAAACATATGTGGAGATAGATGATAATTTCAGCATATTTCATAAATTGAAATGCCATTAGATTAGCCTTTGGATTATAATAATTGTTTTCTTCTGAGTATGGGAATTTTCTTTTGAGTGTTTTCTTTGTGAATACGTTTTTAAAGAAATCCTTACTTAAAGTTTCATTAGAATAATTGATGTTTCATTTTTTAGCATGCTCATTTTCAATGCAAATTTTCATAACGAATATATCTACTATTTTCTTCATTCTTAATGCAAATTTTTATGATGAACATATCTATTATTTTCTTCATTCTTACTTCATTGTTCTACAACTAATGAATTTAAAGATATACACATTTTATTCCTTTGTTATCCAATTTGTAGTTTTAAAAAACGTACACCCAAACAAATGTTTCCTTCATTATTATTCTTTGTCTTGCAATACATTGTAACATCTTAAAAGGTTTTCTTTTCCTGGATTTCTATGAAGAGCATTTTCAAAAGATTTATTATATTATGTTATTTTACTTTAGAAATTAAAAAAAAAAACTAACAAGAATGATAACAACATTTTTTAAGTAGTTCAAACATCGGGACACAACTTGGGAAGAGTGTTTGTAACATCAACGTGGTTCTTCCAAACCCAATCGGAGATGTTTGATTCAGAATATTGAAAGTGGGCCTAGTAGACTCAATGATCATGATGCCATTAATCCCATCAATCCAAATGCATTACCAACCCTATCAATAGGTTCACTATTTGAATTTGTTACACATCGATTTGCATTTGAAGGAAAGGCTTTGGCCAAGTATGGCACCTTCAAAGCCAAAGATGCAACTTATCCTGTCTACATGCGCATTGACCTCACTGATTATGCATGTTCAGAGACAATTACACTACATGTTCCACATTCATATGTTATGGATTTCAAGGTTTTCCAAGTGGATGAATTCTATAGAATTGAGGGCCCTACCATTACCAAACGAGGGTCTGGTGAGGGAGGGACCTCCTCTTTTTCCTTATGTGTCGATGCAACTACTATAGTGTTAAAGGGTGAACCATTTGATGGAGCAATACCTTTCATCCCTAACACCATCATACACCAATATGCACCTTGGGCAGCCCACCAAATGGAAAATGTACGAGCACCATTCACATCTATTATCGATACATTGGCATTTGTGATTGTTAAAGTCAACCTCAACGGACCACCCATCGACCAAATCATAGTTGCAAATAGCCCTAACCCAAAAGTCCGAGCGACGGTAAAAACCATAGCCATGATCTAGCATTCTTTGAGCACTTTCCGAAATTGCACCCCTATTTATTTCTACTCTCTTCATGCAACAATTGTCTTTCTTACTGATCGAAAGCCAACCCTTGCTCAATTGGTGGAGGAGTTCGTAGATGAAGGAATTGTGATGTATGTTGCTAAGAATCTTTCTTACATGTGGGCAAGGCATGCACTAGGCGTGTTTGATTTCACTATTTTAGGGGCAATACCTGAAGGGAATCTCCGTTCCACATAACATGATGCCTTCATTCGACAAGTATCTCAACTAGGTTATGGAAAGAAGGTATGACTAACCTGCTGAAAAATACATGCAACTAATACATACATCTTTTAATTTGTGAACTCATACTGAAGTCTTTGCAAGTACATGGGGTTTTGCACTTTGTGAGTCTCAACAACCCTCTGGTGGAGTACCATTGCGAGGCCTGCGACGAATGTTGAGTCAGTCGTGATCCTTTGCACCCATTTTGTTATAGTTGTGATGGTGTGCAGAGTGTCTCCCAGTTGCCCCTAGTAAAGGGCTTCATTGTGATGCGTGACGCCTCCCAGGTTGCTATACAGTTGCGCGAGCCTCATGTCAATGAAGTATTGGAACTTCATTGCCCATTTCTTGAGTACCACAATCAAAGCATTGTTGCAACACGTTGCGTGCTTTTTGAGAAAAGACCCATAGGGGAATTCACGATCAATACTTCTAGCTTTGTGACGTCCTTCACAAAGGCCACCTAGTAAAAATAATCATCTCATGTACAGATGCTTGCATATAGCATGACCCTTCTTACTTGCCTTTGCCCATCTTTGCTCCTACTGTGAATATGATCTTCTACTCATATTTTCCTTCTTGGATATAAACAGCCTTTGGTTTTTGGGGCTCAATAGAAAAAATGATATTTTGAGGCTTCTCTTACTGTAAATAATACAAAGCTAAGAAAAACTTGTACAAAAGTTGTGTGGTGCTCCTTTATCATGTGGGACATGTTGAGATTTGATACTTTTGAGTTATTGTTTTGAGGCCACACTGTAACATTCGATGCCTGCTCCCTCTAGCAAACATTGCCTCCCAAACCTACTTATGCAACATAGCTTATGTTTGCTTGCAATATTTACAAATGCTGCTTTTGATTTTTTGTTACTAATTTACATAGACTCAAATTGTTTGTTGGGGACCTTCAACCAATGCATCTGTATGCTAAGAAGCTCCAATGATGCATGTCACATGTAATTGCCTTTCTCATCATTAAAAAATCTAACATCATTATGTGTTACATCTCCACAAAAGACACATGAAAGCAACTGAAAACACAGGTGCCTGCTTCCTAGAAGTTTACCAAACTTGCTCCTAACCTTTCACTGCTTTCGGTGATAGCTTCTACTGCAACATCTCCAAACACTGCATCTTTCTAGCTTTGTGACCTCCTTCACAAAGGCCACCTAGTAAGAATAACCACCTCATGTACAAATGCTTGTGTATAGCACGACCCCTCTTACTTGCCTTTCCCCATCTTCGCTCCTATTGTGAATATGATCTTCTACTCATATTTTCCTTCTTGAATATAGACTTGAATATAGACAGTCTTTGGTTCTTTGGGCTCAACGGAAACAATGAGCTTTTGAGGCTTCTCTTACTGTAAATAATACAAAGCTATGAAAAACTTGTACAAAAGTTGTGCGGTCCTCCTTTATCATGTGGGACATGTTGAGATTTGATGGTTTTGATTAATTATTTCGAGGCCACACTCTAACATTGGATGCCTGCTCCTTGTAGCAAACACTACCTTCCAGACCTACTTATGCAACATAGCTTATGTTTGCCTACATATGCTGCTTTTGTTTTTTAGCCCCTAATTTGCATAGACTCAAATTGTTTGTTGGGGACCTTCAACCAATGCATCTGCATGTTAAGAAACTCCAGTGATGCATGTCACATGTAATTGCCTTTCTCATCATTACAAAATCCTAGATCATTAAGTGTTACGTTTCCACAAGGCACGCATGGAAGCCATCGAAACCGCAGGTGCTTGCTTCCTAGAAGTTTACCAAACTCGCTTCTAACCTTCCATTGCTTCCGGTGACTGCTTCTACTGCAACATCTTCAAGCGCTGCATCTTTCTTTCTCAAACGAATCCAGTTCTTCAAACAATGGAGTTGCCTAGAGAAGGTAATGATCTTACTATGTTCAATGCCATCAAACCCCGCAATCATGGAGCCTCCCAATATGCATCACAAGAGAACATATAATGTTTGAACAACCAAGGAGGCGGCCTTGAAACTTTTGCAAGAACAAAATTGCTTCCTATCAGCAAGGAAAGTTGCAGCTCTTTGCATCCACAACAACCAGCAAACAAATCACACACTCGAAGCAACTTGCAATAAAATTTACAAAATGAAAGCCCTGGAGCTCCGAACTATTGTACCCAATGAAAGCCACAATCCAGCAAAAATCATCCAACTCGTCCAACTCCACGCACCCGGTAATACCATCTCTGGCCAAGCTAGTGCACAAGCCGAAAAAGATGAAGGAAAGACTTGCAGGAAACATATTACATCAAAATAAACGACACACCATGCTTATTTTGCGCATTTTTGACTTGAAAGCCAAACAGCCACAGTTGGAGCATGGATAACTTGGACACAACATCCAGCATTGAACACGATGACATCATGGCCCAAAAAGGGGAAGAAAAGATCCTTGTTTGTTCACTTTGCTACAGTTAAATACGTTCGGGCAGAAAACTCCGCTTCACAAAAGACAACATGGGAATGTCTCTCCCACTGACAAGAACAACCTCCCTTACCAAAGTCGAAGAGCGCCTAATTTCCATCAAAATTCCTTTCGCACAAATTAGGCAGTTAACATATGAGGGTCAGCTTGGGCTCCATGGCAGCATCATAAATGTTTTTATAGTTATTGACAAAGCAGCACAAGTCCTCCCTCGGTTCATAAGCGAGGCCGCTATAGTTGCAATCACAATCAAACGCCAATCGCAATACAACCATAACTACATCAGTGGGCTAGTGAGGCCCACAATGACAATGCAAGCACTACAAGAATTGCTAGAAACGCCACTATACCTCAAGAACAAAGTGGAGATCAACCAGCAATGGCTCGACCATATCGACCAGCTCAATTGCAAAGACGATGAGCTCCAACAAATACCATACCACACAAAAGAGAACAACCCCGTAGACGAAGTCGCAACAGACACCTTTGTGCATGGCATTCACACCAGCTAGCAAGTCGTAGATTTTGAAAACAAACCAATAGTTATTGCCCCTTCTGAAGGATTCTCGCCCTTGAGTCTTTTCAAAGACGCGCACTGCGAAGAGTTGTCATTCCCTACTCTTTTTTATGGCCACGCTCACTCTTACATTATACCGACCCGAACGAGTTACCAGAAAATCATAAAGTGGAAACTCCGAAATGAAGATAGGAGGTTCGCCAGGTCCATTGAGAACTTGTTCTTCAAGACTATGAAAGTGCTGGTGCACCAGGTCCTATCGTCTGCCTAGGTCCGCATGCGCAAAGGTAAGCTCCAAGGCCAAACAATAGAGGCCAAAACGATGGTGTTGGACACTAACATTGAAAAATTATTGCAGTCAAAATCCGGGTACATAGACTTCTTTTGCATAAGAAGCTCAGGTGATTACAAGCAAGTACGACACTAGCAACCATTGTTACAGCTACAAAAATTATCCCTACAATCTTCTTCCTAAACGTTCCAAGTGCAACATCCCACCCATTGTCTTGATTCATCTTGAGAGGTGCAAGAGACATCAATTTTAATAGTGTGCCTCTAACGGCTGAAGCGCAACATCTTCGCAATGATTAGACAGTTGGGCCACCCAACTTTCTTCATCACTCTTTTCTACAGCTGAGAAACGGTGGCAGCCACTGGTACGTTGCCTTCAAGAATTAAATGGTGCCTTATATGAACCATGCAATAACCAAAACATGCAAAATATCCAGCATGTAATCACGTCAAACTCAGTGACTACAACGCAATATTATGTCCACAAGTTCCGAGCCTTGAAATCATTACTACACTAAGACAGCAACATCCTAGGATCAATCATGGACTTCTTCGTGACAGAATTTAAAAACAGGGGAAGCCAACATGATCATGGACTATGATGGGTTGATGAAGGCGCCCACTTGTGACACTGCCGATGACCCAACCATAGAAGACTTTATTGACAAGTACATAACCACTAGTAGTACAAAACTTGAACCCGATCTCCAAGACATACAAACACATAGGCACAAGCAAACATGCAAGAAAAAAAGGACCCAATGCCATTTCGGTTTTCCAAAACACCCTATGCAACGAACGAGGATATTGAGACCCTTTCTTGACCAGTGCAACAACATATACAAGCGAGATCTTATTAATATAAGGAAAGCACCACAGGATAAGCTAACATCAACAATGACCTTTGAATTGTTCTTGCAAACAATAAACCTCATGGAAGAACAATATGAGATGGTCCTACGGAGCAACATCTCTCAACCCAAAATATTTAAAAAAAATAGATCCTAAAGATGTTTTTACAAATAACTTCAATCCAACTTTGACAAAGCTATGGGGTGCTAACACGAACATACAATTTGTTCTAAACCCGCACGGCGCAGCATCTTACTGTACATCTTATATAACAAAAATCAACAAAGAAATAAACAATGCAATGAAAAACATGATTGCTCAAAGTTTCCAACAAAATGCAACTGTGCATGAATGTGTTTGAAAGGTGGGGATCGCTATACTGTATACACAACACACCAGTGCACAACAAGCAGTCTACTTATGTCTATCATTTCCTCTAATCAGTGCTACAAGAGAATTCATCTACATAAATACAAGCGCACCACCCGACCGAGCATTGTTACCGAAATGACGTGCACAACTAGAGCAGCTCCACCCAAGAGGCACGGGCTTGCATCATATTTCCTTGGTCACATTCGCAAGCGCATACGATACAAAGCAACAACAAACTAAGATAAGAAGGAGAAGGAGAGTAATACATACAACAACTATAACAAAGTCAAAGACCCTGAGAACCACTACAGAGAACTATGTCTACTCTACCTACCATTTACAACTGCAGAACATACTCTGGGTGAAACATTTCAAACCTGGAAAGACTTATACACTGAAAATCAAACCGTTATCGATATGGAGCAAATGAATTTCCAAAGAATCTGACCGTTAGGTGCATCGACAAGCAGTAGCAGTGGTACTCCCACGAAGACAACCAAAAACCAATCATCTCCTCTTGCGGGATAAATTGATCTTGCGCAAGACATTGACGGCTTTTTGATGACATTATGCTCAAAAAAAGAACAAAGCAAGAAGAACCAATGCACCTATTCATAACAGGCAATGCAGGGACAAGGATGACTTTTGTTGCAGCAACAATAGCTGAGGGATTGCACCGATATTACTCACACAAAAACACAACCGACGTTGACTTACCAAAAGTCCTACTGCTGGCGTACACAAGGCAAGCAACTAGAGGAATCAATGGCAGTACAATGCATGCAGCGTTACACCTACCATTACTAACGGGGACCTATGTGAGCTTGTCGACGAAGGACGTCACAATACAAGGACGTCGAGGCAATTTTAATAGATGAAATCTCGTTGGTAGGCATTGACACATTCTTGGCAGCCGACATGCGTATGAGAGAAATAAAACACAACCACAATGAGCCATTCGGAGGAGTGGATCTCCTTCTTTGTGGGGACCTTTGGCAAGCTAGCCCAGTTGGATATTCTCGGACCATTCAACAACACCAATTCTCGGTTCAATTTGGAACACAAGCATAAAGTACGTTGAACTCCAACACCCAATCCGTCAAGAAAACAATAACTTTTTCGAAGTACTCAATAGAATTAGAACAGGAGCACAAACAGATCAAGACGTTAACAATTTGAATACGGCTCACCTTAAAACACCGACAAACAAAAACACTATTCCTCACTTATTCTATACGAACGCAAAGGACCAACACAATCAAAAAGTCTTCGATAGTCTACCATACAGACCGCATATCTTACCATCCAAAGACATCCGGCAAAAAACATGCAGCAAGACAATCTTAATCCCAGATGATCCCAGGAAAACATGTGGGCTCCACAAAGAATTGCATCTGAAACCCGGGATGGTTATTGAAATCTCCTCAAGGAACTTGGACCTCCAGGGCGGAATTGTCAATGGCGCTGACGGTCTTTTCAGAGGGTCTTGCACAAATACAAAATCAGCCCACATATTGATAGAATTTCTTGACGAAAGAACAGGGAGAAAAGCACACCATGAAAACAGAACCTATATGTCACACACACGGATGTAAAATGCACTCCTATCCCACGTATCACGCACGAGTTCCAAGTTGGTAATAACCACTTAAATACAATCACACAAAAGCAATTCCCGATACAGGCAGCTGCTAGTAGAACAATACAAGGACTGACCATGGACGCTGAAATTCTTGACCCCACCAGTATCACAACGCATGGTCTGCTCTACACAGCGTTATCAAGAGTCCGAAACCCAGAGAACCTTTACCTCTCAGCTCCCTTGCAAATGAAACAAGTAAAAACAGAGAGGTCGGTGCTACAAGAAATCACAAGACTCTGAACAGAACGAAACTGGGAGTTTGACCAAGTAGACTTCATACAAAAATATATCACAAGCAAGACAATTCAAAGCTTGAATACACGCTCACTAGGATCTCACACAAAAGACATACTGACCTCAGAAAGCATCCTCCAAGCAACGATCTTGTGCTTGCAAGAAACCCACATGCAGACTTCTACGCCACTGAATGTATTTTGAAGTTATAACAACAACAGGGCACGGCCTCGCAACATATTACAAATCAGAACTCGAACTTCTACATCACACAAATGTAAGCCAGAACGGCTTCGAGTCCATAGTCACAATATTCCAAACAAGCACAAAACAAAAAATATCAATAATCAACACATACAAATCACTGAGAACAAGAACAAGCATTCTCACAAAAAACATCAAAGAGCTATTAAATGTAAATTAAAAGCATGTTGTCCAACTCCCAACACACTCTCATCATGTTTGCAAAAAAGATACATCCAAAACGTGCATCATTCATGTTTTAGCAATTCCTAGGTTCTATTAGCTAACAATGCTTGGACCAATTGACAAAGTGACAATATATAACAATTCCTAGGTTCATGTATTGACCTCTACTACTATTAGGACGCATTTGCAGTCAGAATTCTACACTAAGTTCTAACGATGAAAGCAATAAAGGAAATTAGCCATGCCCAAGCGCTCAAAAATTTGCTGAGTATAAGGAGAATGGTGCAAGCTATTCCAGACCTTGCTTTTTGGAACCATGATCTTCAGGTTTGCCAAGTTAATATCGTTTCTCACCGAGGTTCAGCAACCAAATTCTTAAAAATGGCTAGCAAGATGGGGGTGCTCCCGTCTACATATGCTAAAGAACATCATAGTAATTTTTCCAAGTGCCTTTAACTATCCTACTAAGGGTGCAAGTGGCCATGAGGTGAGCAATTTGGAAATGGGGATCTAAAGGGGGTTTATGCACAGGATGTGAGAAGATGAATTACCTGCGCTCTTTGTGTGGAAGCTCATAATTATAATTGGCATTTTTCAATTTGAACGGCATTGTATTTCCATGTAGTAAGTTAGTTCACTATATCTACCCTCCCAAACCTATGCAAAGCATGTCATAAACCTAAATTTGGCCAATAAAACCAAACCACACAATTATCCATGCATCATGTGAACTCTACATGCATTTTATCAGTATGCTTCACATAAAATCACGATATATTTCGCTTGAATGAAGATAAAGAACCGTTTCAATTTCCACACCATCAAAGAAAATATGCCAAAATCAGCACTAAATTTTAAACTTAAATTTTAAATCAAATCAGTTTGAACTTGATGATCATCAATCTTTAATGCATTAGTAAGCACAAATTGTCAGCTCTCACGAAAACCATGACACAATCGATGATCATCAACTTTGAATGCATTAGCAAGCACAAATTGACAGCTCTCACGAAACCATCACACAATAGAGTTCTCAATTAAGTGCCTGAGAATATACATGTTTTGAACCACACATGCTGCCTTTAATTAAACTTAAAAGGAGTCCTAATGTAAGCAATGTTTTACTAGCAAGCCTGCCTTGCTGATAATGGTAACTTCTAAAAATGATTTACAAAGAATATAACGTTTCTTGATTGGTATTACAAAGGCTAATGCAGCCAAAAGTGAACATATGTACATCAATTTTCAGATCTGGCTCCAAAAAACTGAATGACTAGTAGCACCACTCAAGCCTTACATCCCGAAATGTAGCGAAGGGGCACACCGGGCATACTTGAGAATAGGAGAAGACAGTAGGAGGAGGAAGAAAGGAACGGAGAGGGAGTGAGAGGAGAGTTAAAGAAGTGAGACAGAGGGAGAGACAGAGTGCATTGGCTAAGGACGCAGGAGACCTGAGTGTGATTAGGATTGTAAGAGTCACATCAAAATGTGAGTATAAAGGATGTCATGTAGTCCCCTCCCTCCACATATCCTTTATAGCCCCTCTCTACCCCTACCAGCCCCTAGCCAACTTAGTCTAACCTCACGTGGCCTATGGTGTAGTTCTTTAATCATAAGTCACAGCAACTCATTCCTCTCTACCCCTACCAGCCCCTAGCCAACTTAGTCTAACCTCACGTGGCCTATGGTGTAGTTCTTTAATCATAAGTCACAGCAACTCATTCCTTGAAATCCACTTTCTCTTTGAGGTATTCATACAGAAGAAAAGAAACCGTGGCAGCAGGAACAAGCTTCAAATAATTTGGCAATAATCCTGCACAAAGTGGCATTAAAAACACGACAGCATGTTAACAAATCAGCTACGTTATCCCCATACAAAAATGGAAATTACAGAATTGCTGTTCCATTAAACATGTTATAGAAGTCCTTGTAATTTTTACTTTGGTCATCGATATTATTCGCCAGTAGGTTTCTGGAGAAATCATAGATATGGAAGAAATATGATAAGAGTCCAAGGGAGAAAGCATGTTAGTATTTTACATGGGAAGTGACAACCTGAAAATCTATAAGTTTTGGAAGCAAGTAGTAGAAAAGAAATATCAACAAAAACATGCCTAAAATAATGATGTGAAAAAATAACAAAAACATGGCCTGCAACCTAAAATAACCATTTGTGGGTTTTAACAGAGATGCTACACAGAACCTCATCATGTAACATTGAGAATACTGTCATGACTTCCCTTAATAAGGCAAAGACATAAACATGTTCACAATTTATAAATGGGAGGAACGATGAGCTGAATAATCTGGAAAGATATATCTTTGGTGAATCCTAGAAACAGATAGGAGGGGCTGGTTGCTCTCTAGCCTGGTCCTTGCTCTGAATTATCCTATATGCAAATGATGTGGTCTTACTCTCTTCCTCAACAGAGGATCTCCAATGACACTTGGATGCGCTTCATACCTTCCGTGAGACACATGACTTGAAGGTCAACCAAGGTCATGATCTTCAATATGTCCCGTGCAGCCATGCATAGAAAGCATTTTGCCTTGGATAGATTGCCGGTCGAGGTAGTTGCATCCTATACATACTTGAGGGTCCTTTTCTCCGGCCCAATCTTCACAATGCAACTAGCATTACAGGCCCAACTTGAGAGGCTTCAAGTTCACATGCTCTCATGGATGATTCGCAATAAGCCTTCAGTCCCACATCAGATAGTCCTGGCTGAGTTCAGAGGACAACGTACGATTCCTTGGTTGGCTTTATCCTTCTCCATAGCACTAGTGGCTGAGAGTAACCAGAGGTGTTGGTATGCACGTACATGTGGATGGTTTGAGAGCTTGGGGCTCCACATAGACAGGTTACCTCCCTTCCAGTACAGCATTGAGGCCCCCTCCCCATCCCACTCAGATATCACAGGGTGAACCATCATCCAAGAGGATCTTTTACAGTTTACACACATCTAGGACCTGGTTAGCACCTCGCGAGCTCCCTGTGAAGCTCAATTTTTACAAAGACCATTGCCTGTGGATTTCAGTAGAGGGTTTCATTGATCCACCCGAGTACACACGGATCGACCTCCCCCACTCCCTGAGGGTATCTATCGAGCAGTTCCGTGTCTCATCGCATCGACTTCGCATTGAAAGTGAACGAGCAAAGGGTATACCCAGAGAAGTGTGGCATCTGAACACTATGTGATCAAAAGGAGATCAAGTCAGAGTAGCATTTCGCTTTAAGATGCATGTGTACTATGAGATCAGAGGTCACTATCGCTACCTCTTCATGGGTGGTTTCGGACCCCTATCTAGTCTCCTGTCCTACCCAGATCGGAGATGCTTGGTGACCTTAATCCAAGAGGCTATCCAACAAAAAGAGTGTTTGCTTAGGGCACGTAGAGATATCAGGACATATTTCTGCCCTCGTGATTGTCCTTGGTAAGCCTTTCATAACGGTGATTCCTTGGCATGTGTTGTTTAAGGATATGAACCTACAGACTACCTACCTAAAAAGACTAAGGGGAAGGTTCAACTTCTCAATCCTTTTAATCATTGAATCAACATGCAAATCTCTTTTCAAGAAGTCTAAACATAACCACATTCAATTCTATCAATTACACCACCAATAAACGAGAACACCTTCCCACGTTGGTATCCTTAAATATATATCTCACACACATGAATAAAAACTTTTATTTCCTAATGTGGAACAAACACTAACACATGCACATTTATGAATATAAACTTTTATTTTCTCAATGTTGACAAACACAAACATGCACAAATATGAGCGCTTCATGCACATGTTGCATGCATACCCATTGATTCGAGCTCATAATACATGTACCCGTGCATGAGCAGATGTACACATTCGTGTGTGAATGTATTACTCAGGTGTGTGTGTATGTGTAGGAAGTGGTGTCTCCCTCGTGAGAGAGAGAGATGAGGACCTGCAGCCCTTGCTCCAGCCCTCCCAGATAAGCCCGTCTGCCTCAGCTACCTGCTGCTCCAAATCAGCGTCCAAAAACCAGGTGTCTGGGTCTTAAATACCTGCCGTACAACCCCGCCATAGCTCTGTACAATTCCATACAGGTGTACGGACCTGTACGGCGTTTTCCGCCCTGCTCAGGCTGCTGCTGCCGGTTGATTCCCTGCTCCCAGGTTGCTGTTTGTACCAGGTTTGCTTACGGGTTGCTTCTACACGCTGGTTCTGAGGGTTCTCTTCCCCCTTTATCTCCTTTTTGGTTCCTGGGTCTTGTATATTCTTGGATCTTTTCCTGGTTTTTTCTCTTTTCCTACTTCAGAACTTGTATTTTCTTCTCTCTCAATCCCTAAATATTTCTTTCCCCTTCTTCTCCTTGCAAATACACTATTTCCTTCTTCTTTGTGGGCTGTTTTTTCAGGACTGTTTTTTCTCTTTTATCACTTTACAGGTACCCCCTTTTTTTGGTTCCATCTTCTCCAGAAGACATGGCTGAATACTCTTATGAAAAAACTTTTCAAAAGGATCGATCAGCTCAATGCAGAAAGCAAAAGCAGGCTGAGGGCGTGCATGATTCTATTGAAGCACAACTGGTTTATGATGTCATACATGAAGGATTTGCAGACACAAGGAAAGAGTGGAAAGACTCTGTTCCATCGGTTGGTCTCATGGTTGAAGTGGATGAAATTGTGGATCCAGTTAGTGAATATGCCAAAAATGCAGTCATTTTATTTTTCCCGGGTCGGATGCCACCTGTTATTATGGTAGATGAGATTCACACGCAAATGCTTTTGAAACATTCGCCACTCTTTTTTGGGCAGCAAATGGTGCACGTTTTGCCATGGTCCCCCACAAGGGATTATCAGGCTCTGATTCAACGTCGATGTCCGGTCTGGGTTAAAGTTGTAGACTTCCCGCAATGCATGGCTTCACTCTTGCCTAAAATTGCAGCAACTTTAGGCAAAGTGGTTTGCCCACCGCGGCCTAATGGCAACTTTAATCGATTCTGCATTCTCTAGGATACTGATAATCCCACACCGGAGTCTTATTCGATCACAGTGAACAATGTTGACATGGGAAGTACATTTTATGAATTGAAATGGGGATTATTTACAGGGGCTTGCTTTGAATCTGAAAAATTTGGGCACATGGCTTCGCAGTGTCCAATGAGTTAGGATAAAATGCCTCCTACTACTTTGCCTGCTCAGATGCCCAATAAGGATGCTCTTGCCTCTTTTGGAAATAAAAATAAAGGTAATAGACAGTTTTTGGTGAATCAGGATAAAAGCAAAGCCCCACTTGTTTCAAATGGGAGTGCTTCTTCCCCTTCGCTTCCTGCTATTCAACCCTCAGCAAAAGAACCAAAAACTCCAATTGATGGATAGTAAAGTCCAAGAAAAGTTATTTCTATTCGACGACCTCCACCCCCTCGCACTTGGGATGGTGCATCTTCTAGTGGAAACTCTCCAGAGGTCAACTCAGGAATTGGAATCACATGGGCTGCAGTGACAGCTAGCAAAACCCTCTTCCCTGAAGAAGAGATTACTGCATTGCTGTCCAATCCTCAGGCGGATGTTTCTTCTCAAGGAAGAGGCCCTGACCCTGACGTAGAAATGTAGAATTGACATCCTGAAGGTTGCTGCTGTACATAATTGTTTTTTTCCTATAAATATTTGTAAATATGCTTGCTCATATCAAATGCCTTACCTTAAATGTTCAGGGAATGTGCAACAGTAGGAAATGGAAATCTGTCTGGCTGTATATCAATCAATTTCAGCCTGATATAAAGGCATTACAAGAACACAATCAACATGTCTATGCAGGAAAGATAGGTCATTACAGCGGCTATGATATCTTTTATGTTGGGGAGCACCCTTTCTCAGGTGTAGTCATTTTGATTAAGCATGAGCTTCAGCCAATTATTGCTTTAAATGACAATCAAGGAAGATGGATTATTCTTCAATGCATCATTCAAGGCAAGGTGTTTGAATTTGCTTCTGTATATGCACCTCAATCTTCTCGGGATAGAAGTGCAATTTGGGATGCCATGCAACGATATCCATGGAGATATCATGCCTTTATATGTGGGGATTTCAATAATGCTCCGCAACACGGTGACAATACATCAGGAAATACCCATATGTTAACCTCTGAAAGGCATGCACAGTCTCAATTACTGATTCATCTTGATTTGGTTGATCTTTGGAAGGAATTGCAGTCTTTGTCACCTGGATACACTTTTCAACATAATGCCCTTTCTTCTTATCAGGCACGTCTGGATCGCTGGTATAGTGTAGCTCCACAATAAAATGATGATTTTACATGCAAAAAGTGGTTTGACTATGCCTTTGTGCATTCGGATCATGCACCGTTATGGTTGAGGCAATCTTTTCATGATATGCTAGATGATAGACTGCCTCAAAGGCGACATCTGATTCTGAACAATAGCTATTTGCAGCATGTTGCTTTCAAGGCAATGGTTACTGAAGCCTATCAATCTCTGTCTTCTCAGAGCCACTTTGATATTGATAATGCATGGGATTCTTTTGTTTCCAAAATGCAAGTTGTAATTAGAGGTAATTAGAGGTTATGGCAAGTCTTACATGAAGACGCTGAGGGAAACTGTTGCTCAGGCTAAATTGACTTGCCAAGACCTCACTGAACTCACTCACCTTCATCCTTTGTCTTTGCATGAGCAAACAACATCTGCCAATCAATGATCACAAGATACTTGCTAAATGGGAGACCAGAGCAAGACAAAGAGCTTTCACACATAAAGGTTGTTCTTCCAAACAATTTTTTAAAAGCTTGCATCAGAAGAGATTAAAAACAAACATTTGCAGGATGCTTATGCCTAATGGTTCATGGACTACATCATGGTCACAGCTTGCTTCTATCTGTGTACATCATTTCTCTCAGCAGTTTGGTTATGCAGATCCTCCCTCACAGCAGGTTTTGTCTGCAAGAAATTTACTTTTACAGTATGTTTCTCCTATTATCTCCACTACTCAAGCTTTGGAATTGGAGGAACCTTTTACTGAAAGGAAATTGTCAGATGCAATCAAATCCTGTGGTAGATGAAAATCTCCAAGATGAGATGGTCTTATAGTTGAGTTTTTTTTAGAATATTGGCCTCTTTTGAAGCATACTTTGCTGCATATGGCGAATTTTGCTTGGCAAAATCAGAAAATGCCAGACACATGGAAGAGAGGTCTTGTTAAACTCCTTCCAAAAAGCAAATCTGTGAATCTTTGGCTGATTGGAGACCTATCACACTTATGCCAGTCATCTACAAATTTACTACCAAAATGATTGTTGATCGGATAAAAGGCTATTTGCATGATGGGTTGCATCCTGCGCAATATGGTTTTGTTCCTCATAGGCATATCACAGACAACATTGCTAATGCCTATGTTGGAATAGAATATGCCAAATATATGTCGCAAGATGTTTTGCTATTGCAAGTTGATATTGCCAAAGCTTTTGATACTATTCAGTGGGACTTTATTTCACAACAAAAATGCAGCAAGTTATCAATTGGCTATATCAAGATAGTAAAGCTGCCTGCATACTTTCAGGGGATATTTCTACAACCTGGACTCTTGGTTGTTCTGTTCGGCAAGGTTGTTCCCTCAGTGCTTTACTATTTGCCATAGCCACTCATCCAATGCTTTAATATATGGACCACCTTTTGGACACTGGCATATTGCATGGATTGGAAATCCCTGGCAGCCGTAGCATGATCGCTCAAGCATATGCTGATGATTCTTTCTTTATCCCAAAAAATACTCAGAGCGGTCTCTCATTGATTATGCACGCCCTTTCTACATATGGCTTAGCTGCTGGTTTTCATGTGAATTTTCATAAATCCAAGCTATTGCCATTGCATGCTAAAGACTGGCATAGTCTTTTGTGACCTGAGGAAATTGTTCCAACTTCTCAATTGATTCGACATCTTGGCTATCCTCTAGGTTGGGGACTCACTCTTCTCAACAAACTGATTGGGTGCTCACAAAGTTGAGGGCAAAACTTGAATATTGGAAGCTTGCAACTTGGCCATGATTGCTTTCAGACTCATTTGATTGATCATGATGTATATATGGCTTATACTGAGATTTTCGGTTGAGTAGTAGTCACTCTGCTTTTGCAGTAACTATGAATGTAATTATTTCACAGCAATAAAATATTTCTTCTCACAAAAAAAAAAAGAATGTGTTACTCAGTCGATATGCATATATCATGAAGGAGGAACCCCCTACCCGCATAAAGAGCCTTGGTGCCTTCTTCTTGCATTATCAATTGAAAAGCTTCAATCATGTTTTGATAAATTATTGTTCCTTGTTGAACTGCTTGAGCCTGTTTATCATAGAGCGCACAAAAACAATCAAAATAACTTTTAGAAAGGACGGCTGACTATCAAATAACATTGAATTACATGGAAAACATGATAAGAGAAAAAATCCATCTCAAATAATATACTGTCTAGATACGAGCATTAAAAAACATATTTGCGTGTGAAAAGACAACTTGTCATTGACCAACACAATCTTCACTATTTCCCCCAGGGCAATGAAAACTAAAGACACCTTATGTCTCTCATTCATATGCATGGGAATTTGGACAAAATGACATGATAAGAGATAAATTAATACACTATCTAAACAATAATACGAACTTAAAAAAGTAAATCTGCAAGAAATAACATAACCTCTCATTGACCAACCAATCTGTTTCCCAAAACCACAAAGCACCTACCTAGGCAGCTAAAGCTAAAATACATCTTGTCTCATCGATATGCATTATACAAAACGATACGTGAAAAAAAGGTTGTAAAGAGTCAACATAACCCTTAACTTTCTGTGACTTCCGTGGAAGGAAAAAGAGATCCCATATATTTGAGGCAGCCTTGAGTGCTTCAAACCAACGCAATGCCTTCTAGCAATAGGATGTATATTGATCCACGCTGATGCAAAATCTTATTCACAAAATTAGCATCTTGCATAGGTCCCATATAAAAGAAAAGCAAGTGCTTCAGTTCTTATTGCCTGAAGTCTTTCTTCCACGAATTCCTCCACTCCAAACGAAGAGAACACACCAACCTCTTATTCGGCATCTAGTGGACCAAGAACATCATACCAATTAAAAAACCCAGAGATCCCATGGATGCAAGCAAGTATAGGACTATTACAACGTTTTCAGGCAATTCCCTCGCAACAAGTGACAACTAACTGCTTTTCCAGAAATCCAGACGAAGATCTCCATTTTTCCTTCAGCCTCTCTCTCTTTCTCTCTCACACATTGTTTCTCTCTCATTCATAAATACTTTAGGGCCCAGAACCAAAGGCTGGAACCCCCCCTCCCCCCTCCAAAAAAAAGGTCTTTATTACTTGAGAAATCTTCTATTACAAAATCTTGAAGTCAACATCTCACAAGTTGATTTCGATACGTGAACAGTTCAGATACACTCTCAGCAAGTGCCAAGTGCCAAAATTATAGTTACTATCTAAACTCCGGCCTTAGGTTAGGTCTTTCCCGGCCTTCCAACTCCCATGGTCACTTGGTGTGGCAAGGTTCTCCCTTGGCTTAATGACACTAGGGTATTTTGACCCCTCTTAGTACTTGCATCAATTTAATGAAGCACACTACAATGACATTTATTAACTGTTAGCTTTTGCATACAAAAATAAACTCTAGATGAATCCTAGTCTTTGTGGGCATCCCCACCAAGTAAACCAAAGTGCACCCCAAACAAGTTTCACCAAGGTCAACCCTCTCATTATATTAAGGGCTTTCACTAAAGTCAAGGTGGCTTAATTCTCCAATAGAGGCTGGAACATCTTGGTTGACTAGGATCAAATCTCTTGGCCTAAACCAAATCTCCCTGACTGAAGTCAGGCCTTCTTGACCGAAGTCACGTATCTTTGACCGAAGTCAATGTTTTGACCACTTAAAAGAACTCTTTGACCATAATTAAAACTAAATGAAGAACTCTTTAATTATGATCAAATAAAGATCAACTTGTACTTTACTTCCAATATTTACAGCTTGGTAACATCCCCTCGGCTTCTAATCAATTGACCTTAATTGAAAGCCTCTTTGTAAATGTCAAGAACTTGTGGATAATCAGACAACATGTCTTCATCCCTCCACTTGACATTCAATGCCGAGTAATTTTTTAACTTTACAAGGTATCTATAAAATACCTTGCCTTGAGGTCCCTTACGTACCGTAGGGTACACAATCTGCTCTAGCTGAAGGATCTCCTCCAGCTCATCCACTTCCGGTGGATCTTCCATTATAGTGCTCTATAGGCTCCGGCCCTTAATATTTCTTTAGAAGACTCACATGAAAGGCATTATGAATCTTCCAAACTGTAATCTGTATGCCTCCTTGTTGTGACCCGAAAAGGGCCATAGTACCCAGTAGGCAGCTTGGCATAAACTTTCTCTTTTCCCTTAACCTTGCGGAGCCTAGCTTTCTTAAATTTCAAAAGTACTATGATGCCAAAAATTAATATATTTTATTTGGCATTGGTTTTGCTTTTCTCTATGTTTGATAAGAGTATGAGTATTAAGTAAAATTTACATTTGCTACGATATTGTATGGGATTGAGAGGATGAGTGAAATAAATCTTTTTAAATACCATGTATATGAATGATAAATACCTTGGCATGAGGTGAGAGTTATTTGTGTATGGGATATTATGGAATTTTTAGAAAATAAAAAGAGTGAGTCATATCAAGAGGTGGGTCTCATGTCCATGTGTTCCAATAATGTAAGAAAAATCACATGCCAAGCGTGTGGGGGAGTGTGGAGTCGAGAGGAATCCTTTTAGAATTCCTATGTGGAATAAAGACGATGTGGACATATGGAAAGAGAGGATCCCTATCGGCTCCATCTACGGAGACTCTCGACTTTCTCAATATTTTTAGAGCCTTGAGCATCTTTTGATGGGACACATGTCAAGAGTAGCCAAAAACGACATGGATGGTGACATACGGGCTTATGTGATTGATGGAAAAATGAATCTACAAGCATCAATTGTAAATGGGTCAAGGAGGGTGACAAAATCTCTATAAAAAGAGCCCTCCTCTCCCTTATTCAACATCTCTTCCACCATTGAGCCTCATGCTGCTGTTGCTCTAGTCTCCTCAAGCCTCTTCTAAGATCCCTCTCTCTCCCTCTCTTGTAAATATCCTCTTATGTAGACTCTTGAGTCCATATCTCTCTAGCTCATTCTCTTTCTATGAGTAGTCTTGGAGCTCCCGCTCCCTCTTGTAGTTATGAAATCTCTTCTTCTCCCTTGTGTTGTAGTATTTTTAAGTCGCATTTGAGTAGAGTCTCACTCTATTAGTGATAAAGATTACTTTAGGTTCTATCTCTTGAGTCTCTCCCTTTTTTCCATTGCTTTGTTATTTCTCTCTCTTCCAAAGTGCTTTCTATTTAGTCGCTCATCCATTTCATGCCACGAAGGGAGCTCTTCCTTCTCTCCTAGGCAACCTCCATGGGACTTAGATCGTTGATAAAGTCTGAGCATAGAGGGAGTATTCTCCCAAGTCGTCATCAATAGGAGTAGGTGTTTTTAATGATTGTTTGACCCCCTGCTGGTATTTTGCTCATAACTTCTTGCTCAATGCTCCGATTTTGACGAAACTTATATCAACGCAAAGCTCTCTTCAAAGTGCATCATCCTATGTATTCAGTTTCTGTATCATATGTCAAATCAAAAAGTTATGAGCCTCCGTGTGTGACTGCAGTTTTTACCTCCTTTCAGTAAAAATGTCCATAACTTTTCAACCGCTTCTCTGTTTCTTACAAAACTTATATAAACATAAGCCCATTTCAAGCCGCATCTCTACATGTACATGAATCTTTGATCTCATTGTCTTTGTTAAAAGTTATAGGCCTCTGTGTCTGATGACAAATTGCAGAGTGTTTTGAGCTACTTGTAAAGGTATCTAAAAAGGAGATGCAATGTTTCCCCAGAACCTACCCATCCAACCCAATCAGCCCCTTCAAACTTCTTAATATATATCAGTTCATGTCATATTAAGCCGCAAGATCTTCTTTCAACAACATATTGCTCTTCTCTTTGGAGCAGACTGACTTGGTGAGATTATGACCTCCGCTGATCCATTCCTTCTCCCTATGCTAGAGTACAACATCACTTGGGATGTTACCATCTTCATTCTCATCTAAGGCAAGAAAGGGAAGAATGTGTAGTGTGGTCTCTTAGCATAAAAGGTTCTATTTTATTTTCTCTTTTACCGTGATAAAGATCTCTGTCACTAGTTTTCGAAGTAGTAGGAAGCTAAGAGGTGCGTGAAGTTTTGTTATCCCCAACTTCATGTCACAGTACCCAATCGCCTTTCCTGAGGTCTAATTTCCTTCTATGCTTATCTGCAGCTTTCTTTTGCTTCTTCTCAGACCTCTCTATTGCTGTCCGCACTTGGTTGAATGCTGTTTGGAAATCTTTGACATACTGATCAACTGCAAAAATCTCATCTTTGGTCATTAGGATTAGTGGCATAATCACCTTTCCATATATAACCTCAAATAGGGCTTTACCTATGGAGTTGAGAATTGTATTATTGTATGCAAACTCCACGAGTGGAAGGTGCTTTTCCAATCTGATTTTTGGTCAGTCACGTAGCATTTAAAATGATCTAACATTGCTGAATTTGCTACTTCACTTTGACTATATGTTTGGAGATGGAAAGAAGAAGAAAAATTCAGATTCATCCCCATATTATCAAATAGGGCTCTCCAAAATAGACTGGTCATTCTGGGGTCTCTGTCACTAACAATGGACTCGGGCAAACCGTGATGCTTGAAAATCTGAGCCAATAAAACTTTAGCCATATGATCTTCCTTGATTGTCTACCGTACTAAAATGAAATGAGCATGTTTGCTGAATCTACAGTCCATATCCCATCATTTCCTATCTTTAATTGTGGTAAATAAAAAATCAAGTCCATTGCTATGCTATCCCATGGTGCCTAAGGCACAGGAAGAGACATCAGTAGGCCAAGTGTCTTTCGTCTGTCATACTTGACCTTTTGACAAGGCATTCCGTAACAAATTAGTGTATATCTTTACATATAGCTGGCCAATAAAAGTACCTCTCCAGAGCTTGAGTAGTAGCTGCAATTCCTCTATGCCATTCCTCCAAGATCTTTTGCCTCATAGCTCAAGTGATGCATGGGCAGTCATCTTTCATTAAGAAGCCATCCTTCATGGAATCCTAACTTGTCAACTATCCCTCTTACATTTGCTGCCTAATCTCTCCAAGATCTGGGTCATTGACAAATTGCTATCTCATCTCTTCGAGATCTCTATCATAAGCAATGGTCACATTATTGTCCTAGGGTCCTCAAGACAAAGCATCAACCATTCTATTCTAAGCTCCTGGTATATTGACAATCTGAAAATGATACATTGACAGCATATTTGTCAATTTGATGTACTTCTTTGAGATCGTAGTATGTGTCAGAAAGTATCTCAGACTTTGGTGGTTAGTCTTAACAGCAAAGTCTACACCCAAGAGATAGTGCTTCCATGTATTAATGGCATGACTCACAGCTAGCAATTCTCTCATAGATTCCCAGATACCTCTTAGCATCTCATAGTCTCCGGCTTTCATCAGCCACTACATTGCCATTCTAATCAAGTGTAGACCCAACACATTCTCCACAAGCATCAAAATCCACAACAAAAGGCTTGTACAAATCGGGGACTAACAAAATTAGTTTTGTAGTCAGCATGCTTTTGAGTTGTTCTCTGTGGCTCTTTGTGAGCTGTGACCCCTTTGTGAGCCCTTGTCCAGGGACCCCTTTGTGACCCATTGTGAGCCCTTGTCCAAGGACAGTTTGGCACAAACTGCGTTAAGTCAATCTCTAAGCCTTAGGCCAAGTCAGACAGTAAAAGTGGTTAACACTAAGTCCGCATACCACCAGAGGATATGCATAAGATAGCGTTCCGCACTACCTTTGGTCTGTATGAATACTTAGTAATGCCATTTGGGTTGACAAACGCCCCTTCTACCTTTAATCGAATGATGGATTGAATCTTCCATCCTTGTAGGCAATCCATTGGTACATTCTTTGATCAGATCTATCCTGCTCAATACTGAAGCTCCACTGAGCTAATCCAACACATCATCCATGCGTGGAATAGGAAATCTATTCTTACTTGTCATTTTGTATAGTGCGCGATAATCAATGCACATTTGAAAGGAACCATCCTTCTACACTAGAAATACAAGGGAACAAAAAGGAGAGAAGCTGGGCTGAATTAACTCTTTGGACAACAAGTCATGTACCTGAGTCATAATCTCCTTCCTCTGAGTGTCACTGACCCTATAAGGCGGTCTATTGGGTGGCATCAGTTCTATACAATGGTCTTCTGGTCTCTTAGGGGGTAACTCCCCTGGCAATGTATCTGAGAAGCAAGATTAAAAATTTTCAAGAAAATGAAAGTTCTCTCTATCAACATCATTCAAATCAACATGCATTTCTAGATCTCTTTCTTTAATGAAAACCATATACGCTGAAACTGCAGATTTCATTGCTTTACTAGAAGAAATATCACATACAGCAGGCATGGTCTCCCCTCTATTCCTGACAATGATCCGTTGCATTTTTTCCCTATGTACAAAATCCAAAACTTTTTCAAGAAGAGACAGTGTTACATCCCTACGGTGTAACTAGGGCATCCCCAAAACTACCTCATGATGCTTAAGAGGGAAAATGAAGACGTCTTCCTGATCCACATAGCCCTGTAGATGTACAAGAAGTTTCCCAATCAAGGGAGTAACTAGCACAGGGTCCCCATGAAACACATAATCAACATCTAGGGCCCTACCCAATTCTTCAGTCTTTATTCCCAATCTAAGAGCTAAGTCCTCTAATACAAAATTATCAATGGCCCATGGGTCAAACAAAATGAGTGGCATGACTCATCATGGGCTATAGCTATCAAACGACACTTGATTGATCCAATTTCTTTGGATGATGTTCCTGCCTCACCATGCATATCTCGGTGGACTCTTCTTGGGAGATACTAGCAAGTATATCAACGTGGCATATTTGGAGAGCCAGATGCACAAAGGCATGTTTACCCCTCTCACACTATGGCCGCTATAAGGACATACACTATACACACACTGATGGCCATCTGGACAAGCATGCAAGGGTCCTCTCGGGAAGCTTCTGCTAGGAGGTCTTCTTTCCTCAGGGAATGGAGGGGCCCCCCCTTCTTCTCTGAGTCTTCCACATGGTTGAGATGGCATTTTCAGCCTCAACCTTGGTTATTTTATACCTCTTCTTGAGGAGTGTTATCTCATACACGGCATGATGTGTTACCGCCATGAGCTTGCTCTGGCGGGTTTTATTCATACTTAATGTAAGTCTATTTTTGCGCCCCCCCCCCAAAAAAAAAAAAAAGAGAGCCTGCTGGTCTCTGATCTTTCCCCATGCAAAGCATAGCTCTCGCGCTTTAGGGTTACTAACTCATCCCAAAACATCTGGGACTCCTCCCGCCACTAGCCTCGAGAGTCCTTGTGGCTTCTTTTGCTCCTTTGAGAATGAAGGCCTCTCACGGCACTGGTCAGCTACATGCCCCTGGTTTCCACATCGGAAACACCTCCCCACTTTGCAAAAAACAGCAATCTATTCAAGGATAAACTGGGAATTGCCCTTATATGCTCTCGACATCTGAGCATCCCTCGGCTTTTGAGGCTGAAATCTCTTTTTCTCAAACTTAGGAAACTCCTCCTTCTCTGACCTAGAGAAATCAGATTTCTTCCTTTTAGTGGTCCATGCCTAAAGATGTCACAGTGGCAAGGTCCTGCATGTGCATAAGACTAGCTACATAGGCTGAGTGCATAAGATCCTGTATGCCTTTTAGTCACTAGGTGTTAACCACAGCCTGCATATTTGGATTGAGACGAGCTTTGTATTTCCTGAGTTGGTTTCTCTTGGATATTTTTTTGAAAGGAGCAACCTGCAAGTAGGCATCCCAAAACTTTTCATTATAGACCTCCGCTGTGTCCAGGCATAAACTATTTATAGAAGGTTTCTTGAAGCCCTTCCATTTCTTAGGCGCTGAGCCATCTGTAGTTTGGGCACTCCACCATGCACTGGCTGTCCCTGTCAAATGCAAACTAACCATGCGCAACTTGGAATACTCTGAGAAGTTTTCTATACCAAATGCAGCATCAAATTGACTGATAAACAGCATAGCCTTCTCAAAATAACCATCCTGGCCATTAAAGGTTATAAATTTGATAGATTTTCCACCTTCTTGGAACTCTTTAGGCTTAGATACTTTTGCTACAGCTCGCTTGTGCTTAATCACCTTTTTCTTTTTAGCCTTGGGCACATGTGACCAAGATGAAGTAGATGAAGATGCAAAGGTAGATGCGAAGAAGAGGAAGAAGGGCTTGAGGATCTAGCAATCTGCTCATGGGGTGAACTAGCTTGGTCCCATGAGGAGGCCATCACTACAACCCTGGCCTATAACCTGTCAATCCAAGGCACACAAAAGTATGACACTAATGGACACAATCATATTTGTCCAAACTGAAGAGTCCCTAAGCAAGAGGTGTATTGCATAACCCCCAAATCTTCTTTGGCATCCAAACCTGTCATTTTTGGGCAGTATAGCACTAACGTCTGCTGTCCTTTTAGGACATGTTCCCTTTTATTTTATTTTATTCACACATGGGGCTTAATGCAAGTCTTTACCAAACCCTGACTATGGTCTGCTGCACTAAACCCAACATGGGTTTTCTATGCACTCCACATTCTCTTTGAATTTTTAAGTGCATAGACCCTCGTCAAGGTGTCCATAGCCAAGCAGTGATGAACAAGACACCTAACCTCGAGACCTTCATAGCGACCACTATTCGGATCATCCCTCACTTCCACCAATTCGACACTAAAACAAAGATTGTGTTATGTATGCCGAACGGGGAGTTATGTCCACCAGTAGACTACACCCACGAAGAACTCATCGACCACTGGCAATTCCATTCCGCTTCGTGATGTTATGCTCTAGCCGAGATAGCATGACCTCGGATAGATCGGTGGGCATTTTCTCTTAGATGACCAACTTTTGTAATAGTTAATTTGCGTAATTGAAATGGTCAAGAGAAGTAACTGCCAAGGTCCTAGGTGAGGGTGGAATGGCATTGACTAGGTAGTTCTGAGTGCTAAGGCCTAGGTGCACCTAAAGGTGTAATAATGCCAAGGGGCAAGTGGGTTTTAATGTGCCCCAAGAGAGGGGTAAAAAGGTGCACCAAGTGGAGAGCCTAAATTGATGACATTTGGCAAGGAGAACTATCTAGGGAATTGAGGGTCTCATGGATAAGCATGAAAATAACGAAGGAACGTATGGATCTAACGATCTACTATCCACGAGAGTTTGGCTGGGTGGAACAACAACAATGCCATCGCCCGTGAGCTGAGCTAATGTAGAAACAGAAAATTAGGCTAGAGAGATAAAGTTGTTATAGTTGGTATCAGAGCTGAAGGTAAGGGTAGGGACGTGACCGTCAAACTGAATTGACGCGGGTCAATACAAAGAGATCGACGGAGATGCTGGTGACGCCTGATTGACGCCGTTCTCGACTATCAATGAAAAAGTCTAGGTGAGGGTGAGGTCGTCAAGGTTGACGATGTTTTCCCAAGCGGAGCTTGAGCGCAGGGGACGCAGCGCAAGTGGGCTACCGTGGCTTATGAAGCATTTAAATTAACGGACGGCTGAACTTGGGACAACGTAGCGGTTCGGCAGTCGACGGGAAAGAAAACCAGACGGGTTTTCTAAATTGAGATTGGAGCGCAGTTGGACGAGGATTAGCGCAGGGTCGTTGTAGGTGGGCTCGCAAACCATGAGTTCGTTGTTGGAGCCTAGCTGCATCTAAGAGCCGAGTTGGGTCGCACCTACGAATAGCTGGAGCATAACATTAGTCAACAAGCCTGTTAGCATAAATGGAGTACGTTGTGAACGATTGACGCTGAGCAGCCGGGATCGTTGCGAACATCCTTCGAAGACAACCAGGGAGCATCTTTTCTTTTATATATACATATATTTCAGGTTTTCACTTTGCAGTAGTTGTTCCTGTACAAAAAGGGGTTTGGAAGTGCTGTACTTTTGGAGTTTTCCCGTGAGAAAAAAAAAAAACCATCTTCCATTGTGAAACTATGGAGGCAGAAGGCCAGAATTCTAGGGTGAATCCTAGTGAGTCTAGAGTGCAGTCTACACAACAGATGTCACATCATGCAGCACCTACTCTGATTGGTAGGATTTCGATATTAGAAGATGCTTTACAGCAGATTATGAACCAGCAGCTTCAAGTGAATGCTGGTCAAAATGAGATCAGGGAGATGGTGCAAGCCTTGTCGGCTAGACCGTCTAGAATTGATAAGGGCAAAGCTCCAACAGAGCCAGAGCCCAGTATACATTCCTTAGAGCGCGCAAGGGTCAAAGTACCTAATATCGCTAATTATAGACCGGAGAAGTACGCTGGTCGAATGACCGAGCGCAGCTCTGATGTGATCGAGGTTTGGTTACACAAGTGGGAAGAAGCCTTCGCCATTTGTGAAATTAGATCCGATCTAAAGAAAATCCGCGAGGCCACACACTTTTTTATTGAGGCAGCGGACAGATGGTGGATAAAGCAATAGAAGGATC
This sequence comes from Dipteris shenzhenensis, assembly GCF_047967505.1. NCBI lineage: Eukaryota > Viridiplantae > Streptophyta > Polypodiopsida > Gleicheniales > Dipteridaceae > Dipteris > Dipteris shenzhenensis. The sequence goes on from NC_141623.1 coordinate 6,749,333, forward strand.
AAGTTGCTCCAACCACCTGGGAAGGGTTTAAAGCTGAATTCAAGAAACACTTTCTTCCACCTGATGAAGAATCCCGAGCTTGGGATGCTTATAGAAATCTTCGTCAGAGGAGTCTGTCAGTGGCAGAGTACACTAACAAATTCAGGGAATGTGTCATGAAAATAACAGACCCTCTCCCTATGTCGGTTCAGTTAAAAGACTATATCTATGGACTGAACGACAAGATCAAAATGGAAGTTCGGGCTAAGTATGTGACTACATTAGATGAATCTATTGCAGTAGCCCTAAACTATGAGGATGCCAGAGGCAGATCTGGTGGATTTGTGCAGGCAGGGACTCAGTATGAGCACCCGAGAAAAGGGGGATTTCAGAGGATATGGATTTCAAAGACAAGTGTTTCGCAGCCAAGTGGCCAAACCAAGCAAGTGAAGCCGATTGAGGGACCAGTAAAAACAAGTACCACCGTTGGGGTGAAAAGGAAAATAACTCCAATGGCAGCCCGGGCTTGGTCAAAATCCTCGTTGACCCCTGAACAAAAAGAGAAAGCTAGAAAAGAAGGATTGTGCTTCGGCTGCCTTCAGCGACATCAGTGGAAGGATTGTCCACTGAATAAAGACCGTCGCACGGCTAATATGATAATATCTGAATGCGACGTGGAAATGCAGGAGAGTCCCAATGCAGAACACATGCAGATGCAACTGGCGGGACCTTCTCAGAGGTTAGTACCTTGTTTGTTATGTGTATCTGTTGCTAAGTTAGTGACGAGTGCACTTGATAACATCCTATCTAAGCCCGCAGCAACGGGGTATACAGCCTTCAATGATACGGAGTTAATTAAAATGAAAGGGCAAGTGGCCAGTCATGATGTCATTGTGTTGTTTGACTCGGCGTCAACTCACAATGTGATTAACTCCAAGCTCGTGAAGACGCTGAAATTAAAGACAAGTCCATCTGACTATGCGTATACAATCAGGATGGCAGATGGAAGTTCAACTGAAGTATGGGACCAAAGGGTTACCCAGTTGGAGCTTCGGATTCAGGACTATGCTGAGAAGCTTGATTTTGAAATGACCAAGCTTGCTCATGCAGAGATAGCCCTGGAAATGGCGTGGCATTCTAGGAAGAATCCAGCCATTGATTGGAAAAAGCACGTATATCAATTCAAGATGAATGATGTGCTTTATGTCTTGCGAGGTGAAAAAGATATACCTCAGGGACCGTTGGTTTCCGTGATGGAAATCAGAAAGGCTCAAGTAGAGCGTTTCTCACCTTTTGCTTCGCCAGTGATATTAAAGAAGAACAAGGATGATACGTTTCGCCTATGTATGGATTACAGAGCATTGAATAATATCACTGTTAAGCACAGGTATCCGATGGCTCGGATTGATGATTTGCTAGATGCATTACATGGAGCCGTGATTTTCAACAAGATAGATCTTAAGTGCGGCTACCATCAAATCCGGATTAGAGCCAAGGATGTGCATAAAACCGCTTTTAGAAGCAGGTTTGGTCATTATGAGTTTTTGGTAATGCCCTTTGGACTTACCAATGCTCTAGCGACCTTCGTCATGCTTATGAACGATTTACTACGTCCGTATATCGGAAAGTTCGTAGTACATTTTATTGACGACATCTTGATATTCAGTAAAAGTGTTACTGAGCATCGTGAACACTTAAGGATAGTGTTCAGTACTTTGAGGAAAGCCAGTCTTTATGTGAATAAGAAGAAAACTATACTGTGTATGGTTAGGATTGAATATTTAGGGTTCATAATTACTCCACAGGGGGTAGAAATGGATCCGAAGAAAGTGGCTGTGATACTAACTTGGCCAATCCCTCAGAGTCTGACCGCGTTGCGATCATTCTTGGGATTTGTCCAGTTTTATAGAAGGCATATCAAAGGATATTCCAGAATAGTATCACCATTGACTGATCTGACCTCAGATAAAGTACCTTTTATTTGGGGACAGAATCAACAAGAAAGTTTTAACACCATAAAACAAGCTGTGGTCACCGGACCGGTGTTAAAAATAGTTAATCCCCAGAAACCGTTGTTCCTAGAAACCGATGCAAGTGGCATTGCGGTAGGAGCAGTCCTCCTTCAAGAGGGAAGGCCAGTAGCCTTTGAAAGCAAGAAGCTTTCTCCCTCTCAAAGGAATTGGCCAACTCATGAATTGGAGTTGTATGCTATTATCCATGCTTTGAAAACATGGAGACATTATTTGTATGGTTCAGAGTTTTATGTGGATGTGGATCATGATACTCTGAAACATTTTTGTAAACAGCCTGACTTGAGGGGCCGCCAAGCTAGGTGGGCAGAGCTCATGCAGGAGTTTAATCTAACGATTCGGTACCGAAGAGGAAAAGACAATAAGGTGGCTGATGCGTTGTCTCGCATTATGCACAACCTGAGTTTCACGGTATTAGAGAGTGCTCTAATGACCGAGATCAGAGAAACTCAAAAGGTGGACGAGTTTGTCCAGAGCTTATGGCCTAAGGCTCATGTGTTAAAACCCGGGGAAAGTGAAAAGGATGACCTGGCATCCAGAAAAGGCCAAACTTATGCAAGATATACCATAAGGGATGGTATGCTAATTAGAAATGGCAAGGTTGTAGTACCTGGTCAGAATGATCTCAGGCAGAGAGTCATTCGACAATGCCATGATAGCCCGTGTGCGGGACATCCAGGTGTCGAGAAGACATATGATCTCGTGAAGCGAGATTTCTTTTGGCCAAAGATGAAAAAGCATATTCATGAATATGTGACACGGTGTTTCTCGTGTCAGGTAAAGTAAGGCCGAGCGGGTGAAGCCACCCGGACTTTTACAGCCCTTGGAAATACCACTAAGTAAGTGGGAGAGCATTTCCATGGACTTTATTGTAGGGCTACCTGCAACACAAGGAGGGTATAATTCTATCCTTGTGGTGGTTGATCGTCTAACCAAGATGGCTCACTTCATTCCGACTAGAGAGTCTGTTAGTGCCCCGCAAGTGGCGGATTTGTTCATTAGACATATATTTCGTCTGCATGGATTGCCTAGATCCATAGTGTCAGACAGAGATGTTAGATTTACCGGTCATTTTTGGCCAGCGGTATTTGAGACACTAAGGACTGAGTTGGGAATGAGTAGTGGGGATCATCCTGAGATGGATGGTCAGACGGAGAGAGTCAACCAGACTTTAGAGGATATGCTGAGGGCATATGTGTCATTGAGGCGACATACATGGGACAAGTGGTTACCATTGTTGGAGTTTGCCTACAATTATAGGAAACATTCCTCTACCGGGTTCAGTCCGTTTGAACTGAACTATGGTTATAGACCAGCCAATCCAACTATAGTTGGAGTACCTCAGAAAGTGCCTAGTGCCGCGAACTTTGTAGTTCAGATGCGGGAGATGCTAGCACTTGCGAGAGCTAATATCCGCCAGGCTATGGATAGAGCCAAGGTGTATGCGGATGAAAATCGGTCTATAAGAGTATTTAAAGGAGGAGAAAAAGTTTTCTCAGAGTTCCTTCGCACTCGAAGTCGTTGACTTCAGGAGAGTGTGCTAAGTTATCACCTCGATACTGCGGGCCGTGGTTAATTCTAAAGAGAATAGGCAGTGTAGCCTATAAATTAGAATTGCCACAGAGGTGTCCACAGAGGTGTAAGGTGCACCCGGTTTTTCATGTTTCGCGCTTAAAGAAATTTTTGCATACAGGTGACTCACTAATCGAAGGTGTGGTTTTGTTTCAGGAGATAGAGGATATTGCAAGGCGCAAACCAACAAGAATCCTGGACCGAGGAACAATGCAGATACGAAATCGGAAGATACCCATGGTGTTGGTTGCATGGCATGGTCAGCCTCTATCGGAAGCTACCTGGGAATCCGTATACCAATTACGGAGAGTGTTCCCAGATTTCATCATCGAGGACGCTGATGCTTGAAGAGGGAAGGAATGTTATGCTCTAGCCGAGATAGCATGACCTCGGATAGATCGGTGGGCATTTTCTCTTAGATGACCAACTTTTGTAATAGTTAATTAGGCCTAGGTGCACCTAAAGGTGTAATAATGCCAAGGGGCAAGTGGGTTTTAATGTGCCCCAAGAGAGGGGTAAAAAGGTGCACCAAGTGGAGAGCCTAAATTGATGACATTTGGCAAGGAGAACTATCTAGGGAATTGAGGGTCTCATGGATAAGCATGAAAATAACGAAGGAACGTATGGATCTGACGATCTGCTATCCACGAGAGTTTGGCTGGGTGGAACAACAATAATGCCATCGCCCGTGAGCTGAGCTAAAGTAGAAACAGAAAATTAGGCTAGAGAGATAAAGTTGTTATACGTGATCTCCTGTTCCTAACTCCTGTGGATACGGCAAAGTGCCAGCAGACTTTGATGTAATCCCAACTCCTTGTGCAGACGGGGGCAACACAATCGTTGGAGGACGATTCTCACAAGGAATTTGACGGATACGCCCAATCGCAATCAACGATGTATTTATTCCGCTAGTGCCTTTGTACTCTTTGATGGCGTATCAGATATATTCCTTCGACAATTGCGCTGAAGAGGAGGAGGGCATCTCAAGTTTGATGGCCTTAGTTATGGCCTTATATGAACGCAAAGAATCTACCAACATGTCATCAAAAGTGGCTTGCTGCCTACCACTAACCCCCTGCTGTGTAGTAGCTGCTTCCATTTGATGCACTGGCTGCGTCTGGCTATATGTGCTCGCTGGCAAAGCGGTAGGTGCATGAAACCCTGGCTGGGTCTCTCTACCAAATGCATCTCTCCGAAATGATGGCATACCAAAGGGCTGAGAAGAGAACTGACCTCCCTCCCAAGAGTGTGGACTGCCATATAGCCAGCTCTAGGTATAGTCGCTCGTGTGGTGAAAGGAGCACTAACCGGATGCACACCAACAGGTCGGCCCAAAAGAGACGGCTCAACCTACATAGATGTAGAAAGCTGTGCACCAAAAGATGGCCTAACATCTTGCAAAACGGTGCTCTATGGCACTGAAAATGCATCATCTAAATCCAGATAATTCCCATGCTGAGGTACATGCAACTGTCCATAAGACTGATGCTCATTGGCACAGCGAGCATCTGCCATAAAACCCCTGCGTGGAGTAGACAAAATATCATGACTATCTAAGTGGCCCCCTTGCTGGGGTGGGGGTTGCTTACCCTTATCCTGCATAGCAATGGCACATGTGTTCTCCTAACCAATCTGCTGTCCCATCTGAGCAAGAGCGGTATCCTGCATTGCCATGGCTGTGGTAAGCTGCTGGCTGAACTCTTGTCCTATCTAGCGGAAAGCACCCTGGAGCATAGAGGAGAGGGCATCCAAAAACTCTGTCTACGCTGCCTACGCTTCTCGGGATGCAAGAGAGAGAGGCTGAGTGGAAGGAACCTCTGTACCACCAGTGGATGTAGCCACTATGGTAGGCACTTGCTCATACTGAGCAGCCTCATCACTGTCATGCAATATATCACGATAAGCACACTTTGGTGGCATGGTGACTGACCCTGGAGAGAGGAGCTCCAATGTAGGCAAGGAGAAATGGATAACAAATCCCTCCTGTAATGAGTACCTGAGATAGTGTGTGGAAACACCGAAAAGGTTGATGGAGAGGCTCGGAACAAAGGTCGTTGAAGAAGCATTGAAACGAAGCGTGAATGAGCCAAAATAGGGCTGTGGACAGCCTCTAAAAGAAGCTAGAAAATTCTCAATTTTTGCTTTTTTCTTTTCTTTTCTTTTCATTTCTTTTTTTTTTAAGGGGAGGGGGGGGTCCCCTAAGTCACCTAGGACACTTAGGACTCCTAACCTAAAGACTGGTAAGATAGTTAGGACATTGACAACCTAACTTGACCATTTAGCCCTAGTTAGCAATAACCTAACCTAGCCCAACTGACTAACCTAGCCATTGGCAACCCCCTTACTCCTTGGCACCCATTCACCGTTAGCTTTTGCATGCAGAAATAAATTCTAGACTAATCCTAGTCTTTGTGGGCATCCCCACCAAGTAAAACCAAAGTGCACGCAAAACAATAATTCTTTGGTTGTCCGCGGATGGGAGAGGAAAACAAGTCCTCAAGAATGAGGTACCAATAAAGTGGGCATCATTGAGAAAGCCCTTGGTGCTTTCTCGCTCCGCTCCTTTGTTTGTTTGTAAAGCCAACGAAGTTATCTAAACTCGAACGATTCAGAACTAACATCCGAAGCAAGTTGAGTAGGTGAGCCGTATGATGGGTGACTCTCCCGCGGTTTTGAGAGGACTAGGTACCCCGAGACACCAAGGAGTTACTCTATTTTATTACATATGCCTGATGAAAATAATGTATCTCAATATACCTAAAAGACGGATTCTATATAAACTAATGGATCCCGAGAAGTCATTGCTACTAGCTAAATACTAAGACTAGAAGTATGAAATCCCTTTCACGCGTTCCTTGGTATCATTTATACCAATTACCGTTTCAACAGCAATCAACCTCTCCCATGATGATATCTATACTACCTAACCCTGTTTGGGGATGGAAAGAAGAAGAAAAATTAAGATTCGTCCCCATATTATCAAAAAGGGCTCTCCAGAATAGACTGGTCATTCTGGGATCTCGGTCACTGATAATGGACTCAGGCATACCATGGTGCTTAAAGATATGTGCCATGAAAAGCTTACCCATATGATCTGCCTTAATAGTTTTGCGTACCAAAATGAAATGGGCTTGCTTGCTGAATCTATCAATGATAGTCCAAATCCCATCATTCTAGGACTTTGATTTTGGCACATAAAAAATAAAGTCCATTGTGATACTTTCCCATGGTACCTAGGGCATGGAAAGAGGCATAAGTAGGCCAAGTGCCTTCCATCTGTTATATTTGACCTTCTGACAAGTAAGGCATTCTGTAACAAACTGATGTAAATCTTTTCGCATTGCTGGCCAAAAGAAATACCTCTCTAATGCTTGGGTTGTAGCTGTAATTCCTCTATGTCCAGCATATGGAGGTGCATGGCATTTCTCCAAAATCTTTTGCCTCATTGCTCGGGTGATGCATAGGCAGCCATCTTTCATTAGATACCCATCTTTCAGAGAATAGTGACTCGTGGATTGCCCCTCTTGCACTCACTGCAAAATCTCACCAAAATCTGCATCATTGGCATACTCATGTCTTCCAGCTTCCTATGATAGCCGATAGTTACATTGTTCACTTGGGGTCTTCGAGACAAAGCATCTACCACTCTGTTTTGAGCTTCCGGAGTACGGACAATTCGGAATGATACATCGACAGCATGTTTGCCCATTTCATGTGCTTCTCACAGAGCTTAGTCTGAGTCAAGAAATATCTCAGACTTTGGAGATCAGTCTTAACTATAAAGTCATGGAGGGCATGAATCACAGCCAACAACTCTTTCTTGTAGATTCCCGAATATCTCTCGGCATCCTAAAGTCTCCGACTCTCGTAGGCAACTACATGACCCTTCTGGTGCAATGCAGCCCCAACACACTCCCCACATGCATCACAATCCCCATCAAATGGCTGATACAAATCATGAACTATCAGAATTGGCTCTGTGGTTAGCTTCTCTTTGAGTGTGGTGAATGCTTTCTTCTATGGAGTACCCCATCTGAAAGCTGCATTTTTCTTGGTTATATCGTGAAGTGGAGAACAAAATCGAGAGGAACTGGGTTGAATCAGCCCCTTGGACAACAAGTCCCACACTTGCGCCATGATTTCTTCTTGTTGAGTTGCACTAACTTTGTATGGGGGCCTATTAGGTGGCTCACTGCCACGAATAAACTCTATGCCGCGCTAGAAAAAAAATCTTTGAAGTTTACAAGAAACTAAAATTTATCTTTATCTCCCTCGTTCATTTCAGCATGCATTTCAACATCTCTTTCTTTTGATAAACCATTACGCTGAAATTGCAGACTTTATTGCTTTTCCCACCGATTAGATACAATGGGGATGGTCTCCCCTCTATTCTTGGCAACCACACGCTGCGTTTTAACCCTATGTACAAACTCAAGCACTCTCTCAAGAAAGGTTAGCTTCACTGGCCTCCGATGGAACCAAGGCACACCCAAAACCACATGGAGATGAAATCCTCCTGATCAAAATAGTTCTGTACATGAAGACGGAGCTTCCCTATCAAGGAAGTAACTGGCACAGGGTCACCACAAAACCTCTGGTCAACATCCAGACACCTGCTCAACTCCTCCGTCTTATTCCCAACATCGGGGCTAAATCCTCGGAGATGAAACTATCTGCAGCCCCGGGATCAAAAAATATGAGCGCCTGCTGGTCTCTTGTCTTGCCCCCTCTCGGGGCACTGGGCAGCCACATGCCCTCACTCAAACATTTCCCCTCCTTAACGAAAAATGACTATTTGCTCAAGGGAAAACTGAGGTTTACCTTTGAAGGCTTTCGGTGCTTGGTTTCCCCTCGGCTTCTGAGGCTGAAATTCCCTCTTTTGAGCCTTTGGAAACTCCTTTTTCTCAAACTGAGGTGTGGCTGGTTTTTTCTTGTCTGTGTCCCGGCAAAAAGAGAAGGCACTGTGGTGGGATCCTGCATGTACATTAAGCTTGCCATAGTGGCTGCATGCATGATATCTTGTATGCCCTTATGTTGCTGGGTATTAACCACAGCCTGTATCTTTGGAGTGAGACCAGACTTGTTCTTTCTTACCTGAGTCTTCTTTGAGACATTCTTGAAGGGAGTAATTTTCAAGTATGCATCCCAAAATTTCTTGTTACAGTCTCTACTATATCTTCTGCATCCATATACAAAATGTCCCAGGCAACAAGGGCATGGTCTCTGAACTACTTGGGCATAAACTGTTTGTAGAAGGCTTTCTTGAAGCCCTTCCACTTCTTTGGAGAAGTACCAGTGCGCTCCACCATGCACAAGCTGTTGCTGTCAGGTGTAAACTAGCCATGCGCAGCTAAGAGGACTCAAAAACATGCCAAAAGCTGCATCAAATTGCCTAATGAACTGCATGGCTTTTTTTGTTTGGCCATACTGGCCATTAAATGTAGCAAACCTAACAGACTTCCCACCTTCTTTGAACTCCTTGGTCTTCGCTTTCTTACCTAACTTCTTCTTCTTATGCTTTGGCTTCAATGATCCAGGAGAAGAAGACAGAGATGAGGATGAAGAGGTAGAGCTTGAATAAGAAGAAGAACTTGAAGGGCTATGATGATGCTTAGCCTTCTTCTTGGAAGGTGTACTCCCTTCTTGGCTACCTGCTTTCCTCTTTTTGATGTCCTCATTTCGAGGTTTCTTGCTCTTCCTAGAAATATCATCTACACAAAGAACATGGATTGTGTCCAGGGATCTCTTTTTGGCTGTCACCTTCTAGGTTGCCCCAAAAGAAACTCTCTACTGCTCTTCTTCTACATGAGGATTTACGAGCCTGCGAAACAATGGATCCCTTCTAGCTTCCATGAGCTGTGCCAGTAATTGTCTGTCAGTTGCCTCAGTCTTTGACTACACACTCTGCTCTCGCATGAGCTGGTCATTCCTGGCACTCTCCTCATGGGAGGGCATGGCCTCTTGCTATGAAGCCATTCTCTGTCAACTTTCCATAGGGTTTGCAAACTCTTACACAGAGTATATGCAACCTGTGCACTCAGCTTGCCTTTTCAAATTACCTCAACAAAAGGTGTATTGCATTCACAAATTAGTGCCGAAAACTGATTGTCAAGGTCAAAGCATAACCTCAAAACTGTGTGGCCCTTTTCCGGTTACTACAAAGGACATTCTGACCCCTTTTTCTTTGCTCAAAAGCATGCATATCTCTTTCTCAAGTCTCTTATTTTTTCTGTCTGTCTGCTATTTTCTGACAGATCAGAAGTTGCCTTTGACAGGTGAAAAATGACAAATGAAACTTTTTTTTTGTAGGGTAATCGATCTAACCAAGGTTAGATTAAACTAATCACAGGTCTGTTGCATGTCTGCCACGTCAACTGCTTATTGCCCATCTGCCACGTGTTAGCCTGGCTGCATGCCACATCAATAGACTACTGTACTACCAGGTCAGAGCCTAGCTGGCACTTGCCACGTCAGCAAACTGCTCTAACTACCACGTCAACTCCACATGTCACTGCACCATGTCAGCATTCAGCTGGGAGCCACGTCACACCCACGTGTCAACACCACATCAACGCACACACGTGTATTGCCACATCACCCTAAAAATCTCCCTGCAGCATCACGCATCAGAGAATTCCATAAAGAACTCGTGAGTCGTCACTATGCTTTTTTTGGTCCCACCTAGTTTATGGCCTGCCTAGCCCCGATCAGTTCCGTCCATCTTTGATGCCATGTCAAGTCTGGAATTTGCGACGGCTCTTTAGTTCTTCTGTGACCTCCCAATATCAGAGCCTGTTCTCAGAAAGGGCACGGCTTTCGTCGCCAGCAAACGCCTCATGACCACGCTTTGTGACCTTCACGGAGCTCGTCGCTGGTCGCAGGATTCTCCGTCTTGCCCGTCAACCTAGTGATCATCTTGCGTAGCACTTCCCGGACAATTGAAAACAACGCACACCTTCCAATCACTAGGCTTTGTCCTGGATTGTCAGCCTCTTAAGAAAGGGCCTGATCCTGAGCTCTGATACCAATGAAATCTCACTCCAATTAGACCTTTGTGAAAACAGCGTTACTGAAATCTTTTTCTTGCTGGCTCAACAAACTATTGCTGAGAAAATCACACACTCTCTCTCTCTCTCTCTCACTCTCTCACACACAGCACTAGGGCTCTAGACAACTTGTCAGGCTGGCCCCCGCAAGGTTTTTAAAATCTGAGTACAAAAGTTCAGCGTTCAGGATATTACAGAAATTCATACGTGAATCCCATTTACAAAAGAGCTCTCAGGCTCATTCATTGGGCAACATGCCACTCGTCAAATTAACTAGCTAAAATTTAGTTACATGCCACAAAGGGCAAAACTCTAGGGTCTTTGTAGCCCTCGGTCACATGGACACCTTCTGGCTGCCCACTGGGCTCCATAGCACTTGGGTAGTCAACCCCTCTTAGAACCTGCAACCATTAATTAAATGCACATTGCCATGGCACCCATTAATTCTTAGCGCTTTTGCATGCAAATAAATGCTAGACTAATCCTAGTCTCTATGGGTGTCCCCACCAAACAAACATGTGCACATAACACAAAATAATTTCTCTGGTCGACCGAGGTCAACCCTCTTGATCATAATTAAGGGGCATGATCGATATAATTATGGCCAAGCCTCTCCAACCGAGATTGGCACATCTTGGCCAACGGAAGTTAACCCTCTTGGGGTAAGCCAAGTCTCGTTGACCGAAGTCAACACTCTAACCGAAGTCAGCGCTTTGGTTCTTTGGTTAACCGTAGTTAACCATCTTGGCCTAAGCCAAGTCTTCCTAACCCGGGTTAGGCTTTCTTAACTGAAGTTAAGTGTCTTTGACCAAAGTCAATTCTTTAACCAATAAAGATAACTTTTTGAACATAATTAAATAAATGAGAGACTCTTTAATTATGATCAAATAAATGGTCAATTGAAACTTTGAACTTGAGTATTTACAACTTGTTTGATAGAGGTTACGCCACATCCAAGGTTCCTACACCTACTAGAGACGGTCCTAAAAAATGCCAATGAGCATGAATGAAGTCTTTCCAGGTTACTAATAGCCTCTCCCTGTTTCAATTATGCACCTTAATTGTTCAAGGGTGAAAAGGCAATCCAAGCACCCTCATCACCACTTGGTTAAGTTACTCCCACATATATAGCAGTGAGGATTGATCATTGATTGATATGAAAACCATATAATTACTAGCAATTGTAAAGCTCAAAGACCATGTCAATCTTGTCGACATCTAGAGCTCACAAAGATGGATAAGCAATGGGGATGGGGATCCCCAAACATGGCACTCGTGCAAACAATGTGTGGTACCATCACCAATGGTTCGGTAAGCCACACAAATTGACACATGGCTCCCCCATGGCTTCCTTATGTGGGGGCTCACAAGTGCATATATGAGAATGTAGTTCCGATTAAAAGATCAAGACAAGCATCAAAAATGTTGCATGTCTTGAGGAAAGTAGAGTTCGTTGCTGCGCATAGAGAGTTTTTATATACGGAAAGGTGAGGAAAGCAAATTGAGTCTGTACATTGTTAAAGAAGTTCAATGTGCAAGTTATGCTTTTGTTGGTAATGATGATGCTCACTTTAGAGGCAAGAACTTGTAGAAAAAAGACAAGATGATGACAACATCCAAGGCTAGCCAAGGAAAGCTCAGAGCCTGGTCATCAGAAAAACCTACTAATCTTTTGAAAAAAGCAAGAGAAAAGGGGGTAAATGCACATCCATAGCAAAACCACAATTAGTCCCTTTAAAAACATTACAATTTTGAAATTTATGGACAGTCTATTGACCCCTTCAAGTTGTAAAAGGAATCCATGGTTCTTAAATTGTAGAAAACAAAGAGATCCACCATCTAAGTCTGTGAATAAGGAAAACAATAATCCTTTTGTCTGTTTGTTGGAGCTATGGAAACATTTGAAGACAGGCAACTGTCAAACTCGGATACTTTTTTCGTCAGATTCATGGATCGAATAGCTTACCTGCAACCGGCGCTGTACTGTCTCAAGTGGATATACTGCTGTTTGGGCAAAGCCTCCAGCAAGGGCACTATCAACAACAACAAAAATTTCTTAAAACCTTTTTTTGTGTTACAAAAGAACAATCATCCTCTATCTGAAATGCAATAACTCATGGGTGGATAATCGATGGAAATCAAAAGTTTAGAAGAGCCCATAAGAATCCCGGTGAAAAATGAAAGCTACACATAAGAGACTAACCAATGGCATATTCCATAAGGACTTCCTATTTCAAAATTGTGAGCAGCAAGAATAATGTTTCACAAAAGGCACACAAGGAATTTCCAATTCTGCATGCTTGGCACATAATAAAGACTTTAAAAATGATAAGAATAGCATGCATGCTTATTAACAGCTTTGTTGATCTCCAATGTATCAAATAATATCTCCATCTCTAGGTTTGGATGACCTACCCCTAGAGTGAACATAAAAAACCAAGGCATCCCCGTTTGAACCTCGTCATAATTCTATGATCTAAAGAGGGATACTTGTCCTCATAAAAGCCCCAAGCCAAGTAAGGGACTAAATGCTTGCAACCTTACCTTCGGACCTGCCCCATGCTAGTTCGATGTTCGATTGTTGGGAACATAGTGGAGGCTCCCTCAAAAAAAAAGGGGAGAAGAGGTGGCATTCATTCATTGGAGAGAACAGGTTGGAATGCCTTTCTTTTCCAATTTAGTGGCAGAGATGCTTGGATAGAAGATACTTTTCACACTTTGCCTCATTCACTCCTATTCTTGTGGTCAAATAGAAGACTGTGGATTCCCATTCATGTGCACGTACACAGATTTATATTGATGATTGAGCATTAAATAGAGGTGGCTGGGTATACATTGCTCTGGGGATTTCTACCTCAGATCGCTTTTTTGATAGTTATGATGATTTTGGAGCCTCACTTGAGATTTTGCTCAGCCAGTATCAGGATTCGAGATATCTTGGATCTAGAGGAGGGCTCCACGGAGGATGTTTTGTTGATTGGGTGTCTCAATTGCAGGGTGGGGTGCCATCTCCTTGACATGTGGCAGCAACCCTCTCTAGTATTAGTGTTTTTTATCTTACCATCGCTGATACCTGGAGACATAAGTTTCTCAGACAGGAGACTGGCCTCTGTCAGCAGTTAGTAGCTTTGTAGAGGGAAGAGCAGAAACGGCCTATAGATGCTTGGGTGCATGAGCGCCTTGCTGCAACTAGGGCTCATCAATAAGTGTTTATTAGATTAGAGAGTAGATTATGTCTTTCATGCACATGAGTCCTTTTGGGTCCTAATGGGAGGAAGTGTCAATAAACCCTTCTTTTCTACTGTTGGCCCGAGACATGTTAGAAAAAGTGTTTATTTGCTCTGATAGGGCTTTATGGTCAGATGCTAATGCCATCTTAGGCATAGCTACTGATTTTTATGCCTCCCTTCTTTCAGTAGATCCTTGCACACTTGCCATAGATGATGCTAGCTTCAAAGTTTGATAGGGTATTCCACTATTGTAAAGCCAGACATGAGAGTCTTGCTTGATGCATCTAGACTCTAGAATATAGGACTTTAGTTCTTTCACAAGCGAAGCTCAAATGGGTTGACACCCTCCTTTTTCATTGCTTTTTGGAACATGATTGGGGACCATGTCGCCTCAGCCCTGCAAGGCGAGTGGGACTCTAGTAATATGCTTGATTCACTTACAGAGGGTCTCATTCATTGGAGGTTGCAGAAATTTGGTTTCCCAATGGAGGTCAATCACGCTTTTGGCCACCTTCTATAAGATTTTAGCCAAAGCTACCAGTTTGCACTTGCAGCCCATTCTCCAGATCTCATTCATGATACATAGAAACGCTTTTGTGCATGGTCAAAGAATTTTTTATAATATCTTTTCATTTTGGGATGCTTTGGATTTGGCTATGCAGAGTGGTAAAATTTTTGAAATTCTACGATTTAGAGAAAATAATGACAGAGTAGATTGGGGTTTTTTGGAGGGTACTCTTCTAGGCTTTGGATTTTTAGATGCTTGGATCAGAGGGGTTTCTTCTTTGTACGGATTAGCCTAGAGCCAACTGGTTATCAGAGGGAACAAGGGAGAGAGATTTCAGATTTCGAGATCAGTATGAAAAGGATGCCCTCTTGCCCCTCTCTTTATTTGTTTGTGGCTAAAGCAATGAGCATCTTCTTCAGATCTCAAATTGACATTATTAGGTTGAGACTTCCCTCCTTCAAAGAGGATGAGAAGATCTTGGACATTGAACTCGCAGATGATATTCTTGTTTTTTTTGCAAGCCATTTCATAGAATCTCGCATCTTTCAGGGCAGCCTTGGATTTGTTTTGTTCTATAGCTGAGGCACATATCAATTGGAGTAAATCCAATGCCTTCTGGAGTAGCAATGAGGACACTCCTTATTAAGGGGTTGATTTCGGTTTTCACATGGATTCAGAGGGGTGTGTCTTTTAGATACATGGGCTACCAGGTCGGCGTGGGTATCTATCCTTCGCAGCAGTTTTCTTCTGTGTTGGAGCGTATTAGGACAAAACTCCTATTTTGAAGTTCAGCCAAAGTTTACCTCGCTTCCAAGGTGGTTGTTATCTAGGTGTTGTTGCCACGGCATGGTTTATTTGTTCTTGTTGGTGCCACTCTCGGGATTGCATCAATCAGCTCAAAAGGCCTATAGGGAACTTTTCATGGAGTGATCTAGATGGTTTGGCAAATATCATGGCGAGGGTGAATTGGGAGACCTTGATCCTCCCTATGCAGGAAGGGGGCCTCAATATCATTAATCCAGCATTGTAGTGCAAGGCCTTACTATGCATATTGGTGGTCACGGGGCTTTTGATAGGACAGGAACCGTGGAAATATTTCTTCATTCGATGCATACACTCCTACTCTCCTTTCACGGGTGGGGATTGGACAGCTTCATGAGTACAGCTCCCCCTTGCTCTCTTGAAGAGATTCATAGGTAGCCTGTCATGTGGAATGACGGTATACTTGATGACCATGGCAAACCACTTGATACTTCTCATTATCTGTAGAGGTCTAGATGCCCCACTTCCTTTGTGGGCTAATGGAAGGATTTTAAAACTTTTCGGATGATCGTAAATTCCAATTAGTAAGTCATCTCAGAGCAAGTGCAAGGAGAACCCAGCAAATTGATGCGGCCCTACCCATCGATTGGGTTGATACAGATGATAACCCTAGACTGTAATCTGGAAGGTTGGGACTCATGGATGCATGCAAAGAGAGAGGTGGCACTCTTGAACTCCACATACGTTTTGAGCTCCAGCAACTCGTCTTTTGAAAAATGCAGGTTCTTGTGGCCACTGGTAGGGGTCGAGGATTGGCTGAATGGGAATCAATTCGTCAATCCAGGGTGGAAGTTCAACTCAAACACACTGATGTTCCATCCATTGCGAGGAGGAAGGAAAGAAGGAACAGATTGAAGTGGGGGTAGGAGAGGCTGAAGGAAAAGCTGAAAGAAGAGGTAGGAGAGGGACTGAGAAGAGGGGATGAAGGGCTGAGAGGAGATGCAGGAAAGCTAAGAGGAGAAGGGGGGGACTCTTCATCAACCTCCTAGTAGCTTGCAGCATCCCACGCTCTCTAGCTGGATAAAGTACGCCCCCTCGATGCCCTCGCAAAAATAGTGACTGCATGCTCTTTCTCCACGCCATAACTCACAAACATCATAAGAGCATTGCAGCTGAACCCATAACCTGTATATTTCATCAACCTCCTAGTCCCTTGCAACATCCCACGCTCTCTAGCTGGATAAAGTAACCCAAAAAAAGCAGTCACGCCTCTCCAAAACATAGTGACTCTTGACGGGCCCCGTCGATGCCCTCGCAAAAATAGTGACTGCATGCTCTTTATACACGCCTCCATTGGCCTGTCGACCATTAGTTCCACAATCAACAATCACTTACTATCATGATGCAAATAAAAATCTAGTCCTAGAATGCAAAACAAGACCTAAGATATATAATAGTATCAGTTCCGTCTAGTTCCTACCGCCGCTAGCGGTTCAAAATTGGGGTCCTCAAAATCTGCCTATCAACGGTTCCATAGGTTCCATCCCAACAAAAAGGCAAATCTGATATTAGATGGTAGCTGTTGATGCTAAAATAGACCTGCATATGCATCATCACCATCATTGATCTTAGCCGTCTCATAAATTCTTGAATGTTTAGGGTGTGTGCTTGAACATGTGTCCCTGAATAATTTCTCACACATGCTCTAGTCCTTAGCAGTAACATGATGAAAACCACTAAAACAAGAGCGCCCATGCCGGGAACAACAACGAGTAACCAGTGTTTATTTGCAGGATGGTAGTCTGGCTTTCATAGGGGAGGCCTGCCTTCCACAGAAAGATGCTATGCCTTGTCCACTTGGTGAGTGGGGAGACACGTGATGTAAGCCATCCCAGCAAGCATGCACCTTCAATTTTCCAAAGAACAAGTGCCTAAGCAACTGTTGCCAGCATCATGGCTTGAGCTTTCAAGTAGCACACTGTAGCCTCATGATAGGGGACAGCAGATCCAACTTGTTCCATGTGGACACTGTCATTAACAATGAACATATGGACATTATATATTACTTTCCGCATTTAGAAGAAGGCAGAGGGTTCCATGAAGACTACTGCACATTGTGAGCGTTCTACAAGGCCTGGTCCCCAAGTATCGTATATTTTCACAGATCCATCGGGTTGTACCGTGCCCCACATTGGTTATTGGCACCTGCTATTGGGTGACCATAGAAAATCAGCCAGAACAAAGAGACGTAGGCTGCAAGGAAGCTAGTTTCTCCCTTTTAACAGTGAAGGTACATGTAGAAATAACAGCGAACTGAGACCGCTCCAAAAGGCCATGCAACCTAGGCCCTGATATGTTTTCATCCCCTATTTGACACCTGGCAGCCCCTTGCTTCAGTCAAGCGATGTGCCCTTCCACTTTGCAGTTCCCTTATTTAGTAAATTTGCCAATTACCTCAACACACTACATCTCAGCTCTACTACGTTCAGAAAATATAATATCCTACTCATACATGTAAAGCATGCCAAGAAGATAAAATGCTGCACCAAATAAGAAAGAATGACAGAGTTCACCTAAAAAACACAGTTGGTAATACACCAAGGTCACCCCCAGGACCAACTCTCTTTCTGTACCACTGCTTCAACTGTTCGTATACAATAAAGTTGATAGTCGCATATGGAGCAATGCGTATCTGGTTTCAAATCCCACCAGCAAGAAGCTAAGTTATTGTTCGCCAGGTTTGACTTGCTTGGTAAAAGGAAAGTATTTCCACAAAGCAGACCAAGGCTAGCAAATCATGGTGTGAGATGTGAAAGGTCCTGTTTAAACATCAAACTCAGGTACATGCCTTATCTGTGAAAAGCTTGGCTATCTTTCCCAATGACAAAATAGCCATGCAATATAATGATATAACTTTATTTGATATTTGAAAGTAAATGAGTTCAGCCAGGACAAATCCGTATAAAACTTACCATGTTTGGAATGATCCCTCTGTACAGCCCAGGGAAGCCCTTCTTCTCAACAATATGTTTAGTAGACTCAATGACTCCTGTTCGAACTCCACCGGCTTGAACCGTGATCACTGTTCGCACAGTGTCAATGGGATGAGAAATGAAAGTACCAGCCATTGAAGCAACCGAGCCTAAGACCATACGTTGTATTCGACTTATATCAACCTGCTCTGTTCTCCTCAATACCAGCTCCTTCAAGTTGTCATACACCCAAAACTCCACAACCTGGTTGTTGTAATTGAAACCAGCCATGTCAACCATTTTAGCTAAGAAACACATCCTTTGTGAGGAAGCACAATTAGCTAACAATGTCTAAGCTGATTATCAAAAGATCAAAACAGGTTGACCACTAACAATGCCTAAGGTGTAAATCAATAAGATTATCAAAAAATCACAATAGGGTGCAGGTTCACGGACTCCAAATCTATATATTGGATTTCCTTTATCACACAGCCATACAGACACAAACATTTGAAGAGATTTGTCAAGACATTGTACGCCCCACATCATACTTCTCAAAGTTAGCCATTACAAATGCTAGCATTAAGACTGCATCTAAACAGACTAACCATTGCTTCCTTATTCACTTACAACTTCTGGGGAAAAAAATCCATAACTTTGGCATGATCAAGTTAAAGCTCTTAAACTTGCCAAGAACGAAGACTAAGAGCAAAAAAGGCAAGCTGGACATAACTCCTTGAAAGAGAGAATAAAATTTGTGTTTATTGACATCAGAGAAAAAGATAATGTCAGAAAAAATTTGTACCAAACTTAATGACATGCTTCCATTGCCTTAAGAGGTCATCTATTTACTTCAATTTTACAATTTTTATGTTGCCATAGGCTTCCACTTCCACAAGTAGCAAGCAGCGTACCCATTTTGGCATAAAGGACAGAGTACATGGTATATACCTAACCTCCTAATTCCTCTTTGACGAAATTTATGCACCATTCGACCTTCATACAATATTCTCTAGAGCCCATGTTTACCATTCATAAGGAACTATTGTCTAAGCCAGCATATACTATAGACAGGACTTCCTCAACTCACAATTGTAGGTGAGTGCCATTTTTCAGTTGTTCTAAAAGCTGAAAAGAGCTTTTATTCCCCCCTTGACTCTTATCTCTATGCATGCCTTATATTTGCTCTAAAACTCCAAATCCAAATGCTTGTCCGAGATCCCTCTAGTGGGAATTGAACGTAATCAGGCAAAATCCCGATTACCATCACCTTTGGTCATATTCACCCGCATGCTTGAGAATTTACGAAAAGTTCCTAGTGCATCTAATTGCATATGTAGCCCAGCTTCAGCTTTTGCAAAGAGCACCATTTTCATCTCCATACGATAGTAGAGGATGAGGGAATGATTGCATACGGACTCCTGCTCCACTGTGTGATCTTAGCTGCTCATCTAAAATGAATCCAAAAACATGCCCAATATTATCCTCTTCAAAAAAACACAACACAGTGCGTGGTTTCAATCTCATGATAGTCATAAGGTTGAAAACAATAGACTCCATCACACGTAGCAAGGACTAGCTACTATGACATCCCCACCAACATCGTCAGCGCCCAACGGTGGGTGTAGACCATAGTATGAACATATTTTCACACCTACAAAATACGCACCCACACACATACTTGAGCATCCACTTATACAAAGGTCTTGATTCTGAGTTTCTCTCCTCATTTTGGAGGGAAGGGCAGACACAACCGTGACAACGGCTAGCACTAAAGGAGAAGGCTAATTTAAAAGCAGTCCACAATCTCTTCATTCAAGCTACAACTACTTATGAGGACTATACAATTTCATTTTAGTCTCTTCCAAACGAGCATCTAAGCAAATAGAAACTTAGACAATCTAGCTAATAGGGCAACACACCACTTAAGATAGAAAGAATTTATCGCAATATCATCAAGCTGCAGCATGGACAAAAACTTCACAAGGTAAAAGTTGCACGTCTGCTAATACAGCGGCAACACATTTCTGGATGAATCCAGGAATATGCCCAAAGTCACCCTCTAAAACACAACACGTAGATAGTGTAGTTTCAATCTCATGAAATTCACTCATAAGATTGAAAACATAAACTCCATCATGCACAGCAAGGACTAGCTCCTATGACGTCCCCACCAACATCGTCAATGACTGAAGGTGGTACAAATCCACATACTTGAGCATCCATTTATATAAAGGTCTTTGTAATAAGTTTCTCTCGGCACTTGGGAGATAAAGGGCAGAGTCAACTGTGACAAAGGCTAGCACTAAAGGAGACAACTAATCAAAAAGTACTCCATAATCTCTTCATTCAAGCTACAACTGCTTGTGAAGCCTAAACAATTTCATTTGTCTCTCCCAAATGAGCCTCTAAGCAAAAAAATAGATAGACATCATCTAGTTCGTCTATCAATAGGCCAAAGAAAAATGGCAAGAGAGGGCATCCTTCTTTGACCTAAAAGGGAACCATTGTCTCACCCAACATCTTAGCTAGGGCATCCTTCTTTGACCTAAAAGGGAACTATTGTCTCACCCAGCATCATAGTTAGGGGAAACAGAAACGGGGAAACGGGAAACAGAAACAAAAACGGAGACGTTTCAAGATTACTGGGAGGGCTAAAACAGGAATATGCCACATCATCAAGGGGGATTTAGAAGAGGGGATTTTGAGCCGAGCACGGAAGAGAGGGCTGAAGCTTGAAAGAGAGGGATAAAAGAGGGGGCTGAGGAAGGGTTGAAAGAGGGCTGAAAGAGAGGAGTGGAGGCTGAGCTTTGAAGGAGGGCTGAAGGGGAGTGGATGATGGAGGGCTGAAGCAGCCTGGAGGAGTGCGAGGACTTCAAATGAGTGAATGGGGCTCAAGGAGGGTTGCAAAACCCTCAAAAATGCAAGAGTATTAGACTGAAGGGTGGAGGGAGTACAAGGCTGTAAGTGGAGGCCAAAACATAGATAGAAATAGCCAAAGGAAGCAGTGTAGGGGGTTGTTTGAAACAGCACGTCTGAGCTGGCTGAAGCGCGTTTCAGACCAGGCTGAAATGTTTCAGACATCGTTTCACAAGTTTGAAACATGCCTGAAACAGAATTTCAAACCTGGAACCTTCTGAAACGGCATTTCGGGGCAGGCTAGGCCCTGAAACGCATTTCAACGTAACTATGGCCAGCATATACTATATATAAGAATTCCTCAACTCACAGTTCCATATGCATTCCAATTTTCAGTAGTTCTAGAAGCTGAAAAGAACTTTAATTCCCCCTCTAGACTCTTCTCTGTATGCATGACTTGTATTTGTTCTCAAACTCTAAACCCAAATGCATGTCTAAGGTCCCTAAAATGGGAATCGAATGTGCTTTGGTAGTGCCCCGATTACCATCACCTTTGATCATATTCACCTACATGCTTGAAGAATTTACAAAAAAGTTGCTAGTGAATCTAACTGCTATGTAGTCCAGCTTCAGCTTTTGCAAAGAGCAGCATTTCACCTATGTATGGCAGTAGAGGATAAGGGCATTTCATATGGAGTAAAGGAAATGGAAGACAGAAATAGCAAGACCATATGGGATGCAAACGAGGATCAGCCCTTGCTAGAGCTAAGCACCTAGCATATTTCTATATTCCAATAATGCTCCCTCTCTCGGTGCCCATGATCTATCCACTCCCACTCTCCTGGGTCCCACTGCAAGCAACTGATAGGTGCACCTCCATATAACCACAACCTCCAGGATCCCAGGGCCAAGAGCAGAGGGTCGGGGTCTAAGTACCACTGCAAGCCCGCTCCATGGTCCACAAAACCAGCAATCCTGACAGGCTGAAAGGCAACCTCTAGAAGAATATCATTCGTGGATCTAGAGAGTATACCTCCATCCCCAACATCAAAGACCAAAGCATCTTCCCTGAGACCTCAAAGAGCGATCACCTGTAGAGGAACTGCTGTCCTCGAAAAAGCTCCCATCCAAGTGGTGGAAGTAATAGGCATCCAACTGTCTAATCTACCGAGATGGCTGCATCTATGTGTTGAATCCTGCGTGCTACCCCTCTGAGGTGACTCATGGACTGTAGCCTCTGATCCTCAGGTAGCCTGATAAAAGCCTTCCAAGTGCCTACTGTGTAGGTGGGGCCTCTCTCCCATCCAGACCACTGCATATAATGGGAAGTGCCCACAGATCTGCCATGCTCATCAAGTATACTATCGTTCCAAATGATTGGCTGCCTATCAATCTCTTCAAGGGTAGAGGGCGGAACCCTTCGAAGAGAGTTCCTGCAGCTCCCCCAAGCTTTGAGGATGGCAGTCATGAGAGGAGAGGTAGGAGACCTGAGAGAGGCAGAAGTAAAAATCTAGCGAGGGCTGTCCACCCAATCATCTCCTAAGGTAGGTGTGCAAGCCTGAATGCATCCAAAAAAGAAATCCTTCCAAGATTCATGTCCATGCTGAGTCCCCTCACCACCACCTTACAAAGCAATGCCCTGCATTGCAAGTCCGGGTCAATGATATTAAGGCCCCCTTCCCAAGTAGGGAGAATAATGGTCTCCCAGGTCACCCTCGCTGCAACATCTGCCGTGCCATCAAGTCCACTCCATAAAAAATTCCTGACTGATCTAATGATTTCTAAGATTACATATATTCTAGATTTATCAAGAGTGAGTGAGTGAGTGTGTGTGTGTGTGTGTGTGTGTGTGTGTGTGTGTGAGAGAGAGAGTGTGTGTGTGTGTGTATGTAAGGTGCTTCCTCTCATCATGGTAATTCTTTTCGATTGGAAAGCATCCATTGGAGCAAGGTGTTCGCATCGCCTCTCGCTTTACAGGCACCTATCAAAGCATATAATCTCATGAAATTGGGCATAAGATTTGTTGGTGATGTTGTGGATCAACAAGGCTATACACTTTCATTTCCACAAGCTTGCAGGACATTCTCCTTGGGTCTGCATCATAGATCCATTTGGAGAACACTTTCAACTATGTTGCAGCCATTTGTTCCGGTTCCTCCACTGTTTGCACAGGACAGATTAATGGACTGGAATTTGACTTCCATACCTCCTGCTACCCATACGCTCTCAATACACAATCTGACCTCCTCGAAGGTTTACAGATTTCTTCTTCCACAGCCATGGATTGACAAGCATGCCAACACTCTTTGGAATTTGGATAGGCCTTTATCTTGGTGGCAATCCCGACTCATGAAAATCTGGAAAGCCAAATTGCCATTGAAACAGAGGCTTTTCTTTTGGAGATGTATAGTGGGAGCCTTTTCCATTGGGGTGAAATTGGCAGCACGCCGCATTGCTTCTCCTTTCTGCCCCCGTTGCTCTCATCCCCGCGAGACAGTTCCTCACTTATTATGGTTTTGCCCGCACTCTCGCACATTGATCACTCATGTTTCTCATTTACTGCGGCTTCGGTTCCCTTCTATCAGATTTGGGAAACTTTTCTGGATGTTTGGATGCCTCTCATCTCAGATGTCTCCTTTACTCCTTTTCTTTCATTGGACTCGCTTTTGGGTATTATGGACCATCTGGACACAGAGACTGCATTCTAGGATGGGTCAACAGTTTCCTCAGGCATATATTTTCTTCAGAATGTCCCTCAAGCAATCCTTACATGACAGTCTTGCTGCAAGGGATTTGGATGCTACTAGCCTTGAAGTGTTCTCTACTTGTTTTTGAGTTCTTCTATCGGGCTCTCTTTCGGAGTTCTTTGCTAGTGTGTGGGAGACTTCCCATATTGTAAATTTATGAGAATATAAATACAATGGATTTTACCAAAAAAGTGTGTGTGTATGTAAGTGGTATGGTAGGAACGATAGAGACCTCCTCCTCTGCCCTGCCAGCCTCGTCTTCCTCCCTGTTTTCGTCCATACAATCACCCTTGACGCCTACCTTGCCTTCCGTACAGCTGCCGTCAGCTATACGACCTTCCGTACACTTTTCATGCAACCTACTGCTCCCCGTACAGCCCCCCGTACAACTCCCCGTATAGTTCCCGTGCTCCTTGCACCTCCCCGTACGGCCTTCCGTGTCTGCTGTACAGCCATCCGTACAGGCTGTATGGTCGACCGTACAGCCTGTACGGTCGACTGTGCAACCTCCTTCCTCCTCTTTTGTTTTCTCTGCCTCAACGCCTCCTACCTCTGCTCCTCCTACTCGTGTTTTTCTTCGGCAGAAGCATGGTGGTTTGTCTGCCTCACCTTTGATCAAATCGGCAAAGCTGGATGTTTCCGATGGCCCTTTTTCTTCCCTCCAGCTGGATCTTCTTCGCCAATTGTGTTCTGCCTCTGTCACACAAGTTCCTTCATCGAGTTCTCCGCTTGTTTGTTCCTTAGATTCTGCCCTTTTGGTCTCTGATCTTCGACAAGCTCAGCAATTTGGAGTCTGCCTCTATTTCATGGGCAGGGTTTTATCTTCAGCTCAGCTCCGTCATTGGGTTGATGTTGCAGTGGGTCTCAATTGTATTTCTTCCTTTGTCTTTCTGGGCAAAGGATTTTACTATGCCCACTGCTCTTCGACTGAGGTGGTAGAGCGCCTTGTCAGTCATGCTGGTGTTCCTGGGGCTGGTTTCTTCACTTATGTCATGCCCTGGGATTCACTTTTCGATCCTTCTCCAACCCTTTTGACTCACTGTCCGGATTGGATTACTCTGAAAGCGCTGCCTGTGCCTCTTCTTCAGCATCTTCCAACTCTTGCAGCTTTTTTGGGAAGGCCTCTTCATGTTCCGAGACAGGAGTTCTTGCAAGCCTCCCGTGATGTTCGTCTTTGCATTTTGTGGGATATGACGCAACCCATGCCATCTACTCTGGATCTTGATTTGGGATTTGCCCATCCGATGCGCATCAGGCTCCATTTTGCATCTTTCCCCATTGCATGTTATCGGTGCCGACAGGTTGGTCATTTTGCACGTGCTTGCCCTTCTACATCCAGGCCCATTCCTCCTACTCCTCCTTCAGCTGTCAAAGTTACTCTCCCTTCTCCTCCGGTTTCTGCTATGGCTTCTTTGGCGAAACCCTCTACTGCCCCGAAGCACTACTGGAGGAAGGTTGATAAATCACAGGCAAATCTTCCCCTTACTGAAGAAGCTCAGGATTGCACCCTTGTTGAGCACCATCAGTTTCCTTCTACTCAGGATATGGATGTACCCCTTGCAGAGGGCAATTTACAGGATGATATGCATGCTCTCTCTCAGGATGCTGCCCCTGCTCTTACTCAGATTGATCCTCAGAATGAAGCTCAAATGCTAAACCCTGCTTTATCAGATGCAGCTTTTTCATCGGAAGATATGGATGTTGATTTAGCTTCTCTCCCTTTGATGCCTGTGCCAGAGTTTTCTTATGTCTGGGATGCAGTAGTACCTTTTTTACTAAAATCTTTTCATCCCATGTTACAACAGGTTTTTGACCCTCTGATTCAAAAATTTTGGAAACCAGCCTATATCAAGAAGAATCACAAGGGCAAAAAACAGCTTGTTTTTATTGATGGTGTGGTTTCATCACTGCATCAGTTTTTACAGAGCAACAATTTGAAGCTGGAGGATGCCGTGTTTGATCCTCCTCTAGCTTGATATGTCACTTTTTACTTGGCTACCTCATGACTTTTGCTCTGAGGTTTTACTTGTAAAAACTTTTTCCTTGTACTTATTGGTGGGTTTTTACCTCTTTTGAGGTTTCCCACACAGAAATATAAAGATTTCACTAAAAAAAAAGTGTGTGTGTGAGAGTGAGAGAGAGAGTGAGAGAGAGAGAGAGAGAGAGAGGACCTGCAGCCCTTGCTCCAGCCCTCCCATCAGCCCTTAGCCTCTTCAGATAAGCCCGCATACTTCAGCTACCTGCTGCGCCAACTCCGTGTTCATAAACAGCTGTCTGAGGCTGTAAATCCCTGCCGTACAGTCCCTCCAGACTTCCGTACAATTCCGTACAGGTGTACGGACCTGTACGGACTGTTCCGCCTTGTTCAGGCTGCTGCTGCCGGCTCATTCTCTGCTTCTGGGTTGCTGTCTGTATAGGGTTTTCTCACGGGCTACTTCTACACACTGGTTTGAGGGGTTTTCTCTTCCCCCTTTCTCCCATCTTTGGTTTCTGGGTCTTGTGCACTATTTCCATCGCCAGAACTTCTCTTTTGCCTCTGATCTATAGTTCATCTTGGATCTTTTCCTGGTTTTTTCTCTTTTCCTTCTTCAGAACTTGTATTTTCTTTTCTCTAAATCCCTAAATATCTCTTTCCCTTTCTTCTCCTTGCAAATACACTATTTCTTTTTTCTTGGTGGGTCATTTTTTTGGGACTATTTTCTCTTTTTTGGTTCCATCTTCTTCAAAAGACATGGCTGAATACTCTTATGGAACAACATTTCAAAAGGATATCGATTCAATGCAAAAAGCAAAAGCAGGCTAAGGGTCAACATGACCCTGTGCATGATTCTATTGAAGCACAACTAGTTTATGATGTCATGCACGAAGGATTTGCAGACACAAGGAAAGAGTGGAAAGACTCTGTTCCATCGATTGGTCTCATGGTTGAAGTGGATGAAATTGTGGATCCAATTAGAGAATATGCCAAAAATGCAGTTATTTTATTTTTCCCAGGTCGGATGCCACCTACTGCAAAGGTAGGCAACTGGTTGACCCGCACCCTAGCTGGTTCGTTTGTTCGTAAGGTACACTATGCACAAGCTTTTTTGAGGTCTTCATGGTAGATGAGATTCACAAGCAAATGCTTTTGGAACATTCGCCACTTTTTTTTAGGTAGCAAATGGTGCATGTTTTGCCATGGTCCCCCACAAGGGATTATCAGGCTCTGATTCGTCCAGTCTGGGTTGAAGTTGTAGAGTTCCTGCAATGCATGGCTTCACTCTTGCCTAAAATTGCAGCAACTTTAGGCAAAGTGGTTTCCCACCACGGCCTAACGGCAACTCTAATCGATTTTGCATTCTCTAGGATACTGATAATCCCACACCGGAGTCTTATTCAATCACGGTGAACAATGTTGATATGGGCATGATATGGGCAGTGCATTTTATAAATTGAAATGGGAATTATTTATAGGGGCTTGCTTTGAATGTAAAAAATTTGGGCACATGGCTTCGCAGTGTCCAATGAGCCAGCATAAAATGCCTCCTGCTACTTTGCCTGCTCATATGCCTAATAACGATGCTTCCGCCTCTATTGGAAATAAAAATAATGGTAATAGACAGTTTTTAGTAAATCATGATAAAGGCAATGCCCCAGTTGTTGCAAATGGGAGTGCTTCTTCCCCTTCGCTTCCTGTTATTCAACCTTCAGCAAACGGACCAAAAACTCAAATTGATGGATGGCAAAGTACAAGAAAAGTTATTTCTGTTCGACAACCTCCACCCCCTCGCACTAGGAATGGTGCATCTTCTAGTGGAAACACTCCAAAGGTCAACTCCAGAATTGGAATCACATGGGCTGCTGTGACAGCTAGCAGAACTCTCTTCCCTGAAGAAGAGGTTGCTGCATTGCTATCTACTCCTCAGGCAGATGTTTCTTCTCAGGGAAGAGGCCCTGACCCTGAGGTAGACATGCAGGGTTGACATCCTCAAGTTTGCTGTTGTACATAAGGCATAAGCACCCTGCAAATATTTGTTTTTAATCTCTTATGATGCAACCTTTTAAAAAATTGTTTGGAAGAGCAGCCTTTCTCTGTGAAAGCTCTTTGTCTTGCTCGTCTCCCATTTAGCAAGTTTCTTGTGATCATTTATTTGGATGACAATGTTTAGCTTGGCAAAGTGTTGTTTGCTCATGCAAGGACAAAGCACAAAAGTGACTGAGTTCAGTGAGGTCTTGACAAGTCAATTTGGCCTAAGCCACAGTTTCCCTCAAAGTCTTCATGTAAGACTTGCCATAACCTCTAATTACAACTTGCATTTTGGAAACAAAAGAATCCCATGCATTATCAATATCAAAGTGGCTCTGAGAAGACAAAGATTGATATGCTTCAGTAACCATTGCCTTGAAAGCAACATGCTGCAAATAGCTATTATTCACAATCAGATGTCGCCTTTGAGGCAATCTATCATCTGGCATATCATGAAAAGATGACCTCAACCATAACGGTGCATGATCTGAATGCACAAAGGCATAGTCAACCCACATTTTGCATGTAAGATCACCATTTTGTTGCAGAGCTACACTATACCAGCGATCCAGACGTGCCTGAAAAGAAGAAGGGGCATTATGTTGGAAAGTGTATCCAGGTGACAAAGGCTGCAACTCCTTCCAAATATCAACCAAATCAAGATGAATCAGTAATTGAGACCATGCATGCCTTTCAGAGGTTAACATATAAGTATTTCCTCATGTACTGTCACCCTGTTGCGGAGCATTATTGAAATCCCCACATATAAAGGCATGAGATCTCCATGGATATCAATGCATGGCATCCCAAATTACACTTCTATCCCGAGAAGATTGAGGTGCATATACAGAAGCTAGTTCAAACACCTCGCCTTGAATGATGCATTGAAGAATAATCTATCTGCCTTGATTGTCATTTAAAGCAATAACTGGCTGAAGCTCATGCTTAATCAAAATGACTACAGCTGAGAAAGAGTGTTCCCCAGCATAGAAAATATCATAGCCACAGTAATGACCTGTCTTTCCTGCATAGACATGTTGGTTATGTTCTTGTAGTGCCACTATATCAGGCTGAAATCGATTGATATACAGCCACACAGATTTCCATTTCCTACTGTCATACATTCCCTGAACATTTAGTGTAAAGCATTTGATATGAGCAGTCATATTTACAGATATTTATAAGAGAAAAACAACGATGGTTCATGGACTACATCACGGTCACAGCTTGCTTCTGTCTATGTACATCATTTCTCTCAGCAGTTTGATTATGCAGATTCTCCCTCAGAGAAGGTTTTGTCTGCAAGAAATTTACTTTTACGGCATGTTTCTCCTATTATCTCCACTACTCAAGCTTTGGAATTGGAGGAACCTTTTACTGAAAGGGAATTGTCAGATGCAATCAAATCCTTTGGTAGATGGAAATCTCCAGGATGGGATGGTCTTACAGTTGAGTTTTTTTTAGAATATTGGCCTCTATTGAAGCACACTTTGCTGCATATGGTGAATTCTGCTTGGCAAAATCAAAAAATGTCAGACACATGGAAGAGAGGTCTTGTTAAACTTCTTCCAAAAAAGCAGATTTGTGAATCTTTGGCTGATTGGAGACCTATTACGCTTATGCCAGTCATTTACAAATTTACTACCAAAGTGATTGTTGATTGGATAAAAGGCTATTTACATGATGGGTTGCATCTTGCGCAATATGGTTTTGTTCCTCGCAGGCATATCACAGACAACATTGCTAATGCCTACGTTGGAATAGAATATGCAAAATATATGCAGCAGGATGTTTAGCTATTGCAAGTT
Organism: Dipteris shenzhenensis; assembly: GCF_047967505.1. NCBI lineage: Eukaryota > Viridiplantae > Streptophyta > Polypodiopsida > Gleicheniales > Dipteridaceae > Dipteris > Dipteris shenzhenensis. The sequence continues at coordinate 6,778,852 of NC_141623.1, forward strand.
GATATTGCCAAAGCTTTTGATACTGTTAAGTGGGACTTTATTTCACAAACAATGTAGGCCTTGGGATTTGGCACAAAAATGCAGCAAGTTATTAATTGGTTATATCAAGATAGTAAAGCTGCCTGCATACTTTCAGGGGATATTTCTACAACCTGGACTCTCGGTTGTTCTGTTCGGCAAGGATGTCCCCTCAGTGCTTTACTATTTGCCATAGCCACTCATCCAATGCTTCAATATATGGACCACCTTTTGGACATTGGCATGTTGCACGGATTGGAAATTCCTGGCAGCCGTAGTATGATCGCTCAAGCATATGCTGATGATTCTTTCTTTACCCCGAACAATACTCAGAGCAATCTCTCCTTGATTATGCAGGCTCTTTCTACATATGGTTAAGTTGCTAGTCTTCATGTGAATTTTCCGAAATCCAAGCTATTGTCGTTACATGCTAAAGACTGGCATAGTCTTTTGTGGCCTAGGGAAATTGTTCCAACTTCTCAATTGATTCGACATCTTGGCTATCATCTAGGTTGGGGGCTCACTCGTTCTCAACAAACTGATTGGGTGCTCACAAAGTTGAGGGCAAAACTTACATATTGGAAGCTTGCAACTTGGCCATTACATGTTCGTTTGCGAATAACACAATCCATTTTGATAGCATATATACAATTCTATCTGCCCCTCACCATGTTTACTGAGGCAGATCTAGTTTCCTTTATGTCTGCTATAATGGAGATTTTCTAGTGTTCAAAAAATGGTAAGAAAAGTCTCAGATTACTCTCTATGCATCGTCTCTATTCTCCAAAAATGCACGGGGGTTTGAACATACTCAATATTCAAATGCACATACTTGCTCACAGGGGAAAAATGATGTTGCAGTTTATGCAAGGGGATCAGCCTTGGGCTTTCATGATCCGCTCTCTTTTGTTGCATATTGATACTTCTGCTTTTGGGCATTGGCAGCCTACGCAATGGGATTTTCTATTTGGCTCTATTAAAGGCAAGATAAGAGGCCGTCCTTTTGCCTCTCGCTTGCTTCTTGATTAGGAGCATATTTTATCCCACTTGGAATGGAATGGCAGGGATTCTTTGTTGGGAAATTCTTTGAGGGCTGAGAACATTTATTGGTCCAAAATATTCCACCCTCCTTTGGCTATACAAGAATCCAAGCATTCTTATTTTATATCTTTCAATGGTATTTCTTCTGTGGCGGATGTACTACAGGATGATGGCACTCTTTTATCTTTTTTTGCAGCTACTAGCAAGTATGGTTTGGGAGCTCATTATCGTCCTTTATGGCATAAAATTTCAGAAATGCTTCAACCTTTCTTGCCAGTACCTCGTTTGGAACTTCAGGATAGGCTTGAGGATTGGACTCTCCATTCTTCATCTTCTTCAATCCGTCCTTTGAAGCTCTCACATATCACAGTGCCTTCTCTGTATAAAGTGTTGTTACCTCGCCTTGGGTTTCTGACAAAGCCAATTCTGTTTGGCATATGGATCGCCCACTAAAGTGGTTGAGAAAGCGGCTGCGTCTCCTTTGGCATTATAAAGTCCCTCTTCGGCAACAACTTTTCCTTAGGCGAGTCCTACTTGGTATTTTTCCATCTGGGCAGTTACTCGCGCATAGACATATTGCCCCGGCTGTTTGCCACAGATGACTACATTCTGCTGAATCTGTGCTTCACATTTTCTGACACTGTCCACATACTTGTGATTTCCTCGCTCTCATTCATCAGGGGCTTCAAGCGAGATTTCCTACTGTTACTTTTGGCAGGTTCTTCTGGTTATTTGGTCTTCATCCCGCTAAACAGCATTTTGATTTATTTTTTGTTTGGGTGCGCTACTGGGCACTTTGGACTCTATGGATGGACAAAAATCATAGAGTCTTTGGTGATCCTACTTTTCCATCTTTCGTTTTTTTCAAACAATCTCTGAGGCAATCGTTTTATGATTGTTGTCAGACTCATTTGATTGATCATGATGTATATATGGATTATACTGAGATTTTCAGTTGGGTAGTAGTTACTCCGCTTTTGAAGTAACTATGAATGTAATTATTTCACAGCAATAAAATATTTCTTCTCACAAAAAAAAAAGTGTGTGTGTGTTGCGGCAATCTCTATATGATGCTTGTCATCATGATGATTTAGATGTATCATCTTTAGAGGTGTTTTGCCACTGCTTTGGTTTTTTCAGAATAGTCTTTCCTTTAGACTATTCTCATTGTAAAAACTACTTCTTGATATAAATACAATGGTTTCACCCCAAAAAAGTGTGGTGTGTGTGTGTGTGTTGTGCATGTGCGCGCGTGCACGCGTATGCGTGTGGATGTGTGCGCAAGCGCGTTTCTGTCTTTGCATGCCAAGGATTGGTATCATCTTTTGTGGCCACAGGGAATTGTTTTGCCAAGCAGATTCTTCGTTGTCTTGGCTATCCATTGGGATGGACGGTTTCTCGCCATCAACAGGGGGATTGGGTGCTTGAAAAGCTGAAAAAGAAATTGGAATACTAGAAATTGGCTACTTGCCCACTACATGTTCATCTCCATATTGTGCAATCAATATTGGTTGCTTACATACAGTTCTTTATGCCATTGATGATGTATGGCAAGAAAGACATTACATGTTTCATGTCTTCTCTGATGGAAATTTTTAGGTGCTCAAAGAAAGTAAAATAAAAGCATCAGATTACTCTCCATGGAGCATCTATGTTCGCCAAAGATACATGGTGGTTTGAATATCTTGAATATTCAAAATTCATATTTTGGCACTTCAAGGGAAAATGACGCTGGAATTTATGCAGGGTGACTAGCCTTGGACTGCTATGTTGCATCATTTAATTTTACATTTGACTACTTGTGCTTTTGAGCATTGGCAGCCCACTCTCTGGGATTTTATTATCGGATATATTGATGGCAAAGTTAAGGAATCCCCTTTTGCCACCCGAATGTTTTCAGATTGGAAAGAGATACTCTCTCATCTTAAATGGCATGCTTGGACCTCTCTTGAAGGAAATTCCTCCTTTACATTGATCCAAGGTGCTTCCTTGCCCACTGCCATTGTAGGAACCCAGACACTCCTATTTTGTTTATTCTAAAAGGACCCACACTGTGGACGATATACTCAAGGCTGATGGTACTTTTTTACCTTTCCATTTGGCAGTCAAACAATGTGGTTTGGGGCTACACTATCGTCCCTCTGGCATTACATTTCTGATGCTTCAACATTTCGTGCCAATCCAAAAGTTGGAGCTCACTTCTTGGCTTAAGGATTGGGCTCTACATCGTCAAGGTTCATGCCGTCGCCCATTGTTATTGGATGACATCACTATAGCCAACTTGTACAAGGTTTTGATGCCTCCACCTTGGAGTCAAATAGGGCCAATCGTATATGGACTTTGAATCATAATCTTAGGTTGTGGTGGCGCAAGAGAGTGCGGCAGATTTGGAGCTGCAAATTGCCTCTTAATCAACAGGTCTTATGTGGAGAGTAATGCTTGGAGTTTTTCCTTCTGGCCAACTCCTCGCATGAAGACACATTTCTTTTACAATTTGTCGCTGATGTTTGGCTTCAAGGGAATCATTGTCTCATCTTTTTTGGCAATGCCCTGAGACTTGTGATTTTTTACAATTTCTAAATTGGCGTCTCCAGGCACAATCTCCCACTGCTTGCTTTGGAAAGCATTTATGGTGGCTATTTGGAATCTATCCACAATGACCAAGTTTTGATTTCCTCACATGGGTTCATTATTGGGGACCCTAGACTCTTTGAAAAGACAAGGATCATAGAGTCTTTGGTGATCCCACCTTTCTCCAAGTTTCACTTTTTTCAGATCTCACTACGACAATCATTTCATTATTGTCTTTGTGCTCATCCACTAGATGCTTCTGTTGACATCATATTTTATGGTCAGGCAACAGTTTTTTACCCACGCAGCTTGTACGCCACCTTGGCTACCCATTGGGATGGATAGTCACTCATCGTCAGCAGAGGGACTGGGTACTTGATATGATTAAAAAGAAGCTGGAATAGTGGAAGTTGGCTACTTGGCCATTACATGTCCGCTATCGCACCGTTCAATTCATATTGGTGGCATACATCCAGTTTAGTTGCCTTTGATGAAGTTTACTAAGCAGGACATTGCTTCCTTTATGACCAATAAAATGGAGATATTCTGGAAATCCTGCCATAGCCGGAAAGCCCTCAGGGTAGTTTCAATACATCACCTTTGCTCTCCTAAAATGCATGGGGGACTCAATATCCGCACAGGCATTGGGCCACTACCTCGGAGTAAACTCACAATCGGTACAAGTTTCTATACAAATTTTGCTCAAATATTAACCATTTTACTAGAAACCCACCTCATTTTCAAAAAGTAATTAGGAATATCTGTCTCAATAACACTTTTTGCATTTCTGGACGACTTGCACCCTATTTTCAAGAGTGATCCTATAGGACAAGCATGCGCATGTGCACACACACACACATACACACGTAGATGGAAATTATGTTCGATTATGGTATCATTTTCCTCCTTTGACCTATGTTGTATGAAACAAAACAAAAATAGAAAGTAGAACAGAACGACTTAGTAAGTAATGCTACACTTATCTTCTCATCAATACCCAAGCATAAGCTGCCATGTAGTCACAAGATAGAAAAGGAAAAGGCTATCTTGACATGTCCAAACCTAAAGACTAGAATGATTTGAAGCTCCCCACTTTGACTTTTAACCTTTGCTTTGATGGTCCTAAGTATACCAAAGCCTGATACTCGACAATGTAACGAGTATCTCAAGCAAAGCAAAGCAAACTTTCTTCATTACAATATGGTTGATACCTGTGTGTGCATTATTGTCCTTGGTGTGGAGAATTAGCATATACCTGTGTTAGGCATTGCGATAAGGCATGCATAAGCCTCGTTGTTCTCTCATCTTTGTGCAAGTAAAAGTGCTAGATCCAGCAATCAATGATTTAACTTCTTCAAAAAGACTATAATTCAAGGAAAGTCAATGTGTACAGTAGTTGCCTCTTTTAAAGCATCGATAAAGCACTGCATGGTTCAAATTATGAGAATGTGCACAAGCGAGATACTGAATGCACACCTTGGTCGGAGCAATCCGCAGCACATTTAGAAAATTCCCTTTCAAAAACCCTCCAATGCCCTCTTCTCTGCATTATTTCCAATTGCACAATTACTCTTTGAAATAACTGTCCAGAAGCAATAGAAAGATGCACCTCGATCAACTGAACAACTTTAAAAAAGAAATACCAACCTCCATATTTTTGAGAACGTAGAAGAAAAACCATTTTTGGCTACCTCACAATCCACCATGGACATAACCTGAAAGGAGTAGTTAAAAAACATTACAGCATGTGTAATTGTGAACCCTTTTCCCCGAAAAACAATCACATACATGGCATTTGAAAATTAAACTTCAAGTTCCCTGGATTGAAAAGTGTCAAAAAGTTGCCATTCTTGTCTTCAAAGATATCCACTCAAAAAACATAGGTGGCTTAAATCATACCCTGCTATGGATTAATGAAGAAAATGCTAGATAGTGGATGAACAGTCATCCAGCTCTTGCTCATCCAATTTAGCAAAGAAGACAATGTTGTATAGAAGTGACTTGCGGATTGTGTGCTATCATGAAGCATAATCAATAAAATCATGATTTTTTGCCTCGCCAAAAAAAACTGAATTTTTTGCCCTCCCCCTTCCTCTAGAGTCCATGGCGAAGAGGGGTCAACTGCCATTCAAAAGCACCATTGTACACAAACTAAAATTAGTGTAACATACTTTCCCCCAACTGCCAAGTATGAGAGCATGCTTAGCAGATGCAAGCTCAGGTATTCCACCATAGGAGCTATTCACACGTCTCCCCACCATGTCATGTCTTGCCTTAAATCTCGTAAGGCGGAAGTTATCTACTCGTTCTCCAAGTATTTCAAGTTCCTTCAATTCATGCATCCCATTCGTGAAAGCTTTCAAGATGGCATACAGTTCTTCCCAACACTTTCCAGCCCATGATCAAGCCGGCTGTCATATTGAAGAACCAGATCACCCTTCTTATAGCTTAATGTAAGAACTCTACCATCCAACCTGGCTTTCATGATTTTTGACTCTGTTTCATTCGAGACAAGAAATCCTGCCTCTGCTCCTCTAGCCTTTCCAAAACAGACAACCTCCCTGAAAAAGCATTTGCCAAATCAGAGTCATGCTCAAAATCTAACCTCCAGGAAAGCAGTTCTAGCTCAATCCGTGTGATTGCTTCTATCCCATACACTAGATGGAACAGGGTGAAGCCCGTAGCCACCTTATGAGTAATAAAGTACGCCCACAAGCCATAGCCAACCATTTTTCCCATTCACTTCCACTTCTCTCAATCATCTTTGTTATGACATTGCACAGGGTCCCATTGGTCTCGTCCACTAGACCATTGCATTGAGGGTAATACGCTTCAAAAAAATCCTTCAATCACCTTATCGCAAAGCATGACCTCTACCTCGCATCCCTTTGTTCTCAGGCTCATACGTCTAACTTCTCCTCAACTACCATCTCCATGCTGAAATTCTAAGATTTTCACTCCTATGACCTCGAGCTTTCCATGCTTTCGGCACCATAAATGCAACCGAATTTTATTTTCAGAGCAGAACTGTATTCTCAGATCATTGAAAGCAATGGTAACGAAAAGAGAGATCCCCCTTCTACCAAAATTTACTACCAATACATTCAGCCACAATACTCTCTTTTGTACATTCACGCAAGCGTCTTTTATATCGCCGATATCTCTTCCCGCTCAATTCCTTCTGTCACCTTATCCTCTGGACGTTTTCTTTTGATTCCTTTTACATCATGCCTTGATCCCCTAGACTATATAACCACTCTACCCCCTATGAATACATGATTGACTCCAACCCACATTTAATTACATAACTCTTCCCCAACTCATCCAATTGCCCGAATTTTGATCACATCCCAATGCACACAAGGCCCTGCCTCTTCCTCTGGACTCCATAGGGAAGAGAAATTACAACTACCCCTTCAAAAGTGCCCTTTTTACATAAACTAAAATTCGTGTAACAGCATCATCATTCCAAAGATACAAAGCCAAGCGCTCTTGGGCAAGTTTTATGATTTAAGGATTTTTTGTTTTATTTGATATGACTATTGTAAAGGTGCCGTACGTACGGTATGTTTTTCGACTCAATCTGTTGTATTCCTAAACTTATAGTTGCTTACAAGGGAGGGGATGCATTTGTCCACGAAAATTGCATTCCACTAGACACTTTTGATAGAAACTGCCTAAAATTCGACCTTGTCAAAAGGAACATATATAGCACTGGCAATACAGAAAAGGACTGGAATATAAATAGTAATTCAAATCTAAATAATCCAACATACATCAATATGAGCATTAACTACTTGGATATTTTATAATTTGCCCTTGGGCCCTATTTTGTAAACCTCTTGGATTTTACAAGAAAGAAGGATCACAATGGAGTAGATGGGATCGAAAGACAAGAGGGAAAAACTTACGGGGAATCAATTTGGCCTGTATCACACGTATGTATCTGTTTTTTGGATTCATAGGCCATTCTGACCTTTCAAATTTGTCTTTGGAACCTCAAACGAAGTATGACAGATATCAAATCACCCTCTCAGCATTCTCATCTTATAATCATCATTGGTCCTTCAATTTTCCAGTTAAGATGGTAGAGCTTGATACGCAAGCAGGTCGAAGAGCCCATGGGTGGGCTAGGCAAGGAGTGCACAAAGAAGGGGAGAGGTGGAAAGCGAGGGCAAGGGGGTCCTGAGGTACACAAGGGGAAGAGTCGGGAGCTAGCAGGGTAGTGGGGTGCAGGGAGCGGCATAGCATTACAGCCAGTGACCACGTTAGTGAAGGTCTTGACTGGACATTGTTCACACACTCGGACCAATATCAAGAGGGTTCATGGCAAGCTTGAGATCCTTGTGCACACTTTTGCAAGGCTTGGCCTGCAAGCACTGAACGCAGACCATAAACAGTCAATCTTTTCCCAGTGCCCTTAAAGATAGCTGACAACTGTATAATTCAGTAATCTAAATAATTCCTTCTGGAAAAAGACGAAAATGATTATGGACAGTTTTTCAGGTATTCGTGCATGCTCAACCCGACCACCTTAGTAAAGGCCTTGACTGGACATTGTCCACACACTCAGACCAATATCAAGAGGGTTCGTGGCAAGCTTGAGATCCTTGTCCACACTTTTGCAAGGCTTGGCCTGCAAGCACTGAACGCAGGTATTCGTGCATGCTCAACACGACCACCTTAGTAAAGGCCTTGACTGGACATTGTCCACACACACAGACCAATATCAAGAGGGTTCGTGGCAAGCTTGAGATCCTTGTCCACACTTTTGCAAGGCTTGGCCTGCAAGCACTGAACGCAGAACATAAACAGTTAATCTTTTCCCAGTGCCCTTGAAGATAGCTGACAATTGTATAATTCAGTAATCTAAATAATTCCTTCTGGAAAAAGACGAAAATGATTATGGACAGTTTTTCAGGTATTCGTGCATGCTCAAAACAAAATGGACCTATGTTCCCAAAACTTTATCACCAAGAAAGAGAAGTAAAAGAAATAGTGAGCATAAGTGAAATTTAAATCAAGAGGCACAAACATATGTATATGTGTATACATATGTATATGAGAAACATATGTATATGTGAAATCTTTAAACTGCAAACTACATAGCAATTTTAGAAAATGTCTCAGATATTCAAAAGACATTGACAGAGAAAACCCATACCTTTATGCGCTCAAGTGGAGCTGTCACTGTTCTTGACACAGCACCAGACAAGGCTCCAGCAAGGAGATGTTGAAAAACCTTCTGTTTTGGTCTGTCCTGAACCAATCCTCCCCTGTTATTGTACATTCCTTCAAATGCACATGCATCAAAACTGGTTAAAAACTGGGGAAGTGGGCTTGCTCTAAACAGATTCAAAATACTCTTTTGAGAGCAGAGAACAAGGACAACCATCCAGGACAAGTGGGAGAACAAATGTGTCCATCAAAGATTGTGGTATGGGAACACCAACGTTACAAAATAATCATGCAAAAATCATAGCCTTTTAGCTGTTGAATTTTCATAATATTGCTCTAACAAGAATCAACCATTTAGACAAGAAACTGTTAAAGAAGAACGCCCTTGTCTAATTGAATTGCCTTGTTTTGCTTATACAAAGGTCATTCAAAACATGTACACCGATGAGTGTGTCTTTTACGAGACCACTCTAAAACCTGATAATCCAATTTCGTGGCTTCCATCTTGGGAGTCCTAGAGCATGGGATTGAGAGCGCCTGGCACATAGGACGAGACCCTTCCCGAGAGCAGCCCCTTGTCATCCGATTTAGGGACCCTTAGGCTTGCCTTGCAGCACTACATAAACATCCAGCTCTTCAGGATCATGCCTACGTCTTGGATTGAGGGCACTTGGCACAACGACCTACGTGCGAGCAGCCCCTTACATTCCGATCTAGGGACTCTCCAGCCCACCTTGTAGCACTACACAGACGTACAGCTCTACAAGATCATCCCCTGATCTTTATGGATGAGGACCTCACACCTTTGCAGGAGGAGGAGAGGCGCACCCCCTACAGCATCAAGATATAGCCTGCAAGGAGGGTAAGTGGTCTCCCCACATAGGGGGACAAGGTCTATGAAACTCATAGCATGGAGACCTTTACCTCACTATTTGGAACTGTAATGGTACCTTATGCCCAAATCAAAGTAATTTCTCGAAGCCTTACACAGGATAAGACATAGCATTGTACACAAGGACCCATTAGAGCTAGAGCACCCTCTGCCCATCATCAGTGGATACACATGGGAGGTAGTATACCAAGACAACACCCGGGAGACAGCTTATAGGTCATCTCTCATTGGGATGATCTCCATCAATGGGACCTCTTCATAGCAATATGCACCCCCCTCGCGCATGCGCGGAGAGTTCACACTTCCTATAGACTTACGCAAGGAGGCTCAGACTTCACCATAGGACGTCATGGATTTCTCAAGTCATGAGGAAGTCCTCCTTATTAGGGACTTCAATGTGAGGACTAGAACAATTCAGATATCCATTTTGGATTTTCGCAATGATTCTATCTTATTACCAAATGTTGACATTGATAACATAAGGATGTCTCCAGTTTTCGTAGACACATGAGCATCGGTCATATCCTACAGGCATGCATCCTTGGACATGGGCAAGATACATGATCTTGTCATTTATAGTGGTCTAGACCAATGGCCCTCCTCGGGTGGATTCACTTTTTTTCAACACAGGTAGGGCTCTAGTGTAGTTGACTACGTCATGGAATGGTCTGCCTTCGCCCCGCACATCACTGATTTTGATCTCTTTTTTAGTACAACCATCCGCCATCACACGACGCACACCTCGACACCCCCCACACACTACATACCATGACGTCCATTTTGATCATATCCTTTCTCCTAAGTACTCTCACGCCTATCCACTACTTCATCTCGAGGTCATTTTCCTCCTAGAAGATCGAACCACTCTAATCACTCAATCTCTCCATGAGGCCGCCTTATACAGCTTCACACGCATTACCCGATCCACTTGCTTGCCACCATTTTTTTGTTTATGTTGTACTTGTCTTGGCTGTAGTTGCCTGCAGAGGATCCACCCATTCAGCCTATTGTATCCGGTTTTCTCAGTCTCATAGAACCTTTGGTCTTTTGAAGACTTTAAATAAACTCACTCTCTCAGCCCCGTCGCTCAGCCTCGTCCTCACCCACCCTCAACCGCGTTCTCAGCTCCTGCCCTTTGCGCGACCCTTCTGCTCAGCAACGCTGACTAGCGCTCTGTCCCGCGACCTCCATCTGCCCCACGCTCGCCTCTCCAGGATGCTACTGCCTGCCGCATGCTGTGCGCCAGGCTGCTCGACAGCCCCGGGCAGCTCTAGGCCCCCACAACAGCCCATATCTTGGCTTAGGCCAAGCCAGGCTGCTGATTGCAGCCCCCATGCCCCATCCACGGAAAATACAAGATGAATGGAGGAAAGAAAAGGCAAAGCATGACGAATGGGAAAAAGAGAAAGCAGGATGGGAAACTGAGCCTCCAAGGCAAGGTACATACACTAGGGATTGAACTACAGCAAATCAGGGACATGCAAGTGACCTCAGAAGGGGACTGCAAATCCATGGAGAAGCTTAGAGCAGAAAATGCAACTCTCAAGAGGGAGATGGCTTTAATGCAGGCCACAATGAATGGCAAACATGCTGAAATTACGCAACAGCTCACTAAAAGGAAAGAAGAGATGCTTGAATGGACAGCAGTAGTTAAAAAGAGAGCAGCAGCCCCTAAGAAGGAGTTCATTGTTAGAATTATACTATTGCTTTCAGCTCTCTCTCCTACTCTCTTGCTCCCCTACTCACACACTATGCTCTCTCTCCCTCTCCAACTCACATTTGGTATCAGAGCAGGTTGACCCTGCTCCCTGCTCCTTGCCTGAAAGCTCCCTGCTCCAAGCTCAACAGCTCGCTGCCCGTCCGTACAAGCCAATCGTCCGTACGTCGCCGAGCCGTACAGCTCCTGAGATCGCCGTCGTGCAGCCATACAGCTCCTGAGATCGCCGTACAGCCCGTCAACCCGTATAGCTCCCGTGCATTATGTACCGTCGCGCTAGCCCGTACGTGATCCGTACCGTCGCACCAGCACGTACAGCTCGCCGTCAATACTAGTACGGACTGTTTCGTACAGCCCGTACCTGTGTCGTACTGCATCGTACTGTGACGTACATCTGTACACAGACGCCCGTACCTGACTGCGCTGGGTCCATACTCCGTACAGCTATCATCCATATAGGAGCTGAACCTGTCTGTACACAAGAGGGTACCCGTCCGTACAGCCTGATTGCACATTCCGTACAGTTCCGTACTTTTGTACAGAGTGTGTCATCAGCTGTCTTCTCAAGCCTCCGTGTGCATTTAAGGTCTTCTTATAGGAGCATTTTGCAGGCATTTGGGAGTCATTCAAATTCGAGGCAGATTTTTGCTTTGCAGGCCATTTTGTGGGCAGATTTGGACACATTTTGTGTATTGGGAATTTGTCAAATTTGGGGCTTTTGCATTTGTTGCAGAGAATTGCAAAAATTTGGGGCTTTTGCAATCACACTGCAATTTTGCAATGAAATTTGGGGCTTTTGCAGGCAGAAAGCAATTTGTGCAACATTTGGGGCTTTTAGACCATTTGCCCCTTTCTGGTTGCAATTTCAAGCCACAAATTGGGGCTTTTATGGTTATGGTTATGGTTATGATTTTGCTAGCATAGATTAGTACTTTGCAAAGGGCCCTAGCACGCCCTTTGCTCCAGCCCATTGAGGCTTGTATGTGTCTACTATTTTTTAGCACATTGTCTCATGTATCACCTCTACCTCTCAGTCAGCCACCCTTCATCACCTCGTCCGGCCTCGCTACTACATACCACTCCCCCGCCCAGATCACAGCGTCCCCACCCTCAATACAACCTCAACAGCCCACCTTCATTCCAACCCCTCTCGAGATCCAATTCCCACCTGGACCAGGACATCTTAGGTCCCCACTTGATGCTTGGGACTCCCTATTGGCTAAGATACACCGCATCCGGGCCCGTCAGGCAGAGCTGACACATTACACTCAGGAGCAGGACCGATACACCCAAGAGCAGAGGCCCGCATTATACACGGGCAGGGGATCCTTATCCAGGGGCTCAGACACGACATCACACAGCTTCGAGAGGAGCTCGGACCCTCAGAGTAGCGCCTGGAGGGACCCCCGTCACGGAGATGGAGGCACAAATAGCCACGATACAATCGGCTAAAGCAGAGACGACTAGATGGGTGGACGTGGCGAAACAGGAGCCTGCAAAGGCAACCGTTTCAGCCGCCATATAAGAGCAGCAGCAGAGGGCTTCAAACGCCCTCAACATCCGGATACGAGGGATCACGCAAGATAGCACCAGCACCACTACGACGCCCATGGAGGAGGCGATCACCTTTGTGACCACCACCATCGGGGTCCCCGACCATGGCATACAGGGAGGGGAGCATGGCGTGTTGGGAGAGACCCCAACCGAGAGCATTCCTTAGTCATTCGCTTCAGAGATTCACATGCTCAACTAGCGACACTCCAATGTCGAGCTGCCCTACGAGAGCATCCCACCCTGTCCATGGACGAGGATTTGACACCACTACAGATTGAGGAGCGACCAGTTCTTCTGCAGCAGCGGGATGTTGCCCGTAAGGAGGAAAAATGGGCCGTGGTCCGAGATGGTAGGTTGTTGACCGGCACCCATCGAACTCCCACCCGTACCCCCTAGAGGGACGGGGCCTATCAGACTCAGGTTTCCGAGACCCTAGCCTGCACCATTTGGAACTGTAATGGTACCTTATGGTCGAACCCAGGGAACTTCTCGGAGCCTTATACAGGACGAGACATAGTCTTTTACACGGCAACACACCAGAGCCCAGAGCGTCCACTACCGATAGTGGCTACACATGGGAGTCAGCCTTCAGGGATGAGACGAGGGATATAGGAGGACTCCGAGGATCAGGCGGGGTCGCACTATTGTGTACAAGTCTTCCCTCGCTGGAGCCATCTCCATTGAGAGGAAGGATGCACACTCCCGATTCATGTGGATCCAGATCCGACGCACAGACACCCGTGACCTTTTCATAGCAATATGCTACTTCCCGCCAGACACATCCCACTTCGCCAGAGTGGCACGAGAGGAGGGTGAGACATCGCCATATGCACCCTTACATCAGGATATCCCAGACCTTTCAGCCCGTGGGGAAGTTCTCCTTGTTGGGGACTTCAACGCCAAGATGAGCACGCGCCAGGCACCACTCCTGGACTTCCAAGACAACTCTATCATGCTAGCAAACATGGACCTAGATGGAGTAGTATGACCAGGACCTAATCGGACCGACACGGGCCTGTTACACCATATGGACACGCGCTCCTTGATCTGAGCAGGATGCATGATCTCATCATCTACAACGGGCTTGACCTATGGCCCTCCTCAGGTGGTTCTACTTGCTTCCCACAGGGAGATTACATCATGGGATCCCCTACCTTCACTTCATGTATCACCGACTTCACTGTAGCACCACTCCCTCCAGGAGCTGATGACACATATCTATCACTGGGAAAGTGAACCTGGAGGCACTACTAAAGAAATGGCAGGAAGTTAGGGTAACACAACAAGTCCAAAAAAGATGGAGCAAGGATTCCTTGGGAGCCAAACATCTGTGACTTAGAGCAGGAGCAATACGCCTATGTGCCAAGAGTTGGCCAAAAGGAATAACACCAAGCATCACTCGCCATAGAAAAACCTATTGATGAAGAAGAATTTTGCAGGACCAAAGCTACTGCAATCTTTTAAGCCACCATTTGGCATTACAATTGAAGGACCAAAGCTGATTTCCATGATGTGAAATCCAAGGAGGAGGCATCAAGACCCTGTACAAACCAGCCACGAAGACATCGGCCAGGTCCAACTTTATCGCACTTGATATGACGGAGGGTGAGCAAACTTATCCTCTACTTCTTGGTAGACATGGTTACGCTCAGCAAGGGCCATTCAAGATTGGTCAAGTGATGAAGTTCGATTGCCCTTGGGATCCACATCCCTGGAAATAGACATGGTTACTAGGAGGGCTGGTCACCGACCTGTGGAACTTGGGGAATAGGATTTTGAAGAAGAAGAAGGGGTGGAGGAGGAGCGATGGGCACTTGGGGATTGGCCCCTACGAAAAGAAGAGCTGGCCTATGTGGAGGACTCATCCTTCCAAGATGAAACCTATGCGACAGCAGCACAAGATGATGATGGTGAGAGCTTGGGGGACATCAGCCAAGCATAAGGGGCGGGTAGCGGAACCCTGGCGATGTAAGGTCCAATCAATGAGGCGATACATAAGCTCCGACCTGGGTACCGATAAAAACCAATGAAACATCTAAGAAAGATAGTGCCAAAGGGGTTGATAATGCATTCCCAATCTATATTGTTTGCCCCCAACGAAAAAGGAAAATGAGTACCATCATCACAAAACACATCATCAACTAAAGAAATCCCTTTTGATGAAATAAAATATGAGCGCCTAGGTTTCTGCAAAGCAAGGGGTCAATGAAACATCTTTGACCAATGCAGACTCCTAGCACGCAAGGAATTCCCATCCAAAGAGTCACAAGCATGCTATTTGAGGTGAGAAAGAATCTCTTTCCAAGACAAGAACATTTTGAAAACAAAAGGACGGCCTTTAAATGTGCCATCAATATAGCCCAGAATGAAGTCCCATTGAGGGATGCCCAAAAGCAGGTGTAGTCAACTGTGAAAGTAGGTGATACATGATGGCAGCCCAAGGTTGATCGCCCTCCAAAAATTCAAGCATCATCTTCCCTTCATGAGCCCAACTATGGATGTGAATATTTACTATGTTCAAGCCACTGTGCATTTTTGGGAAACACAGATGCTCCATAGAGAGTAATCTGATACTCTTACGGCCACGCTTTGAGCCCCAGAAAGTCTCCACAAGAGTGGACATGAAAGAAGTAATGTATTTTTTGTCAAACATCATCAAAGGCAAGAAGAACTGAATATAGGCCACCAAAATTGATTGTGCAATTCAGAGTTGAACATGAAAAGGCCAAGTGGCTAGCTTCCAATATTCTAGTTTCTTCCTTAGCTTTGCAAGTACCCAATCTGTCTGCTGACAGTGAGTGATGTTCCATCCCAAAGGATAACCAAGATGACGAACAAGCTGGTTGGGCAAAACAATTACCCCTAGCCACAAAGAGCTATGACAATCTTTAGCATGCAAAGGCAAAAGCTTTGACTTTTGAAAGTTTACCTACAAGTCAACAGTTAATCCATACAAGGGTAAAGCAATATGGAGTTGCGAAAGATCGTCTTTTGTGTTCTTTGGAGTGAACAATGAATCATCAACATAAGATTGCACAAGCATGGGCTTTCTTCCATGTAGCTTTAGGCCATGTAAGCATCATTGGCCACAAGATGATCAATATAGCAAAGCATCAGATGAGTAGCCATTGCATAAAGCAAAGCACTAAGAGGGCATCCCTGTCTCGCTGAACAGTATAAAGCCTACTAATCAGAAATATCTCCAGATAAAATGCATGTTGCTTTACTATCACTGTATAGCCAATAGATAACATGTTGCATTCTATACCCAAATCCCATGATTGCATGGTCGAAATAAAACCCATTGTGCACTATCGAAAGCTTTGGCAATGTCTACTCATCGTAGTAGTACATCCTTTGCATATTCTATCCCAAATCCCATGATTGCATGGTCGAAATAAAACCCCATTGTGCACTATCGAAAGCTTTGGCAATGTCTACTCATCGTAGTAGTACATCCTGCGGGGTATACTTTGCATATTCTATCCCAACGTAGGCATTTGCAATATTATCAGTGATGTGTTTGCAACGGATTAAACCATATTGGGTAGGATGTAGACCATCATGTAGAAAACTTTTTAGTCTTTCAACCACCATTTTGACCACCACCTTATAAATGGCCTACATGAGTGTAATAGGCCGCCAATCAGCAAATGATCCACAAAGATGCTTTTTGGGAATCAACTTGACCTGAATGTGATTCCCCACTCTCTACCATATCCATTCAACGTCCCTTCCAATACCAGTACTCCATGGATGCCGCCTTCTTATGCCTAGCAAAAATAAGATATCCATTTAGTCATCGGAGATGGGCCATACATTCAGCAGACATGGGTATCTCCACCACCACCACATTCCACCAAAATGGAATTCTACAAAGAGCATCTCCCCCACTTAAGCAAAGATGGCTTCATTTAGAGACCAGCAAACCTACAAATACAGCTCTAGCACATAATACAGATAGTGATGCCCTAGCTCCCACACATCATCCCATCCTTTCCAAATAGACATGGGTCAACACGTTGCACCAAATTTGATCGTATGCACTCAACGCGACATGCATGAGGCGGAGACAGAGGAGCATGTACTCGAGATGCCCAAGATACTATGAAATCTAAGGTCAATACCAATTACCTATTCCGCTAGGGATTCCACAAGCCTTGTGTTGTTCTCTTTGTATCTCCAATCACCAGGCACTGATATAGACACATGAAACCTACAACCAGAAACATGGACCCACTATTACGTGATCCCAAATGTTTCCCCCTCTGGAGAGGCGCCCACACTAAGCAAAGGCCATAAGATGATCATGAGCCCATCCTCCACAGATATCGAAGAATAGAAAAATATATCACGAGATAGAAAAATATAAGCTTGTAGGTTTCCGATGTAATTTATCTACATTGGACCATATTTTACTCCACATTGGACCATATTTTCTCTACATTGGACCATACTTTTACCGAGAGGGGCTAACTGAGGAGTCACAACAAGACATTGCAGGGTATATTGCTGCTTTGTGACTTAAGAAAGGCATTCAATATTATGCCTCCTAGTTACCTAACATAGGGACTGCTATGCCTCCTCATCACCTGACATAGGGACTAAAGGGAAACAATATGGGCACTCGCGGCACTTATGAAAGTGTCTTAGGGATTGTCCATAAAAAGACAAAATGGAACAGAGGAGCTCATTTTCATATAGTGGCAAGACCTTTGAAAATATGTGGCTTATTTGTTTCTTCTATGTCTCTTTGAGATGACATTGTGAGCCTTGGACGATTGCATTGCACTCTACCTCTAGCTGGTTGTGCAGTCCACTTTCACCTGTCCTTTTTTTCCCACGAAAAAGACATCTATTGAGTATGAAAAAAGCCCCAAGAGCAACATGCTCAAGGCAGGAGCACACCATGCGTAGCATGATAAAACCCGAAAGAGTCAAATCTTATTCATCAAAAAAATCCAAGGCACTCTACCTCTAGCTGGTTGTGCAGTCCACTTTCACCTGTCCTTTTTTTTCCCACGAAAAAGACATCTATTGAGTATGAAAAAAGCCCCAAGAGCAACATGCTCAAGGCAGGAGCACACCATGCGTAGCATGATAAAACCCGAAAGAGTCAAATCTTATTCATCAAAAAAATCCAAGGCAGAGGTTAAACTGTCATCTCAAACCTGTAGTGACCTCCAAGGAAAAGGGACAGTCTCTCTACCCCCTGAGGAAGAAAGTCCTCCTCGCCGAAACAGCATAGAAGACCCTGCATACTTGACCAGATGACCATCAAAGTGTGTACACTGCTTTAGTCCAACTTCCAATTTTCTTGTGTCTTGCTTGTCTTTTTTTCTTCTTCTTTTTAAAGTTTGGCATGGCAG
Source organism: Dipteris shenzhenensis (assembly GCF_047967505.1). Lineage (NCBI taxonomy): Eukaryota > Viridiplantae > Streptophyta > Polypodiopsida > Gleicheniales > Dipteridaceae > Dipteris > Dipteris shenzhenensis. The sequence goes on from NC_141623.1 coordinate 6,797,192, forward strand.
AACTTGGGTGTCAAGTGATGATTGCTGGCTGCTTGAAGACAAGCTTCAATTCTAGCTCTTATCTTCTAATAGTCATCACAAGGACAATTGGATACACATGTTTGGATCCTTATTCAAGCGTTGCCCAAAAACATAATGTGACAATAATTGCTACTGTCAAAGCTAGCCACAATATCTAGAGAGAGGCAACTGCTATAAAGCTAAAGAACATGCTGGAAGTTGTGAATAATACATCCATTTAAAGACAACCTTAAATCACTTCTCATTGGAAAAAAGACCTTATTTTAGAATGGGATGTTATGATAACAAATTCACTGTAGTCCAGCTTCCAATTTCCCTGCATCTCGTTTGTCTTTCTTTTATTTTCTTTTAAAATATGCATGGCAGAACTTAGGTGTCAACTGACTGTTGCTGGTTACTTGCAGGCAACCTTCAGTTCTGGCCTAGAATATACATTCAAGGTAACTCTTATCTTCTGACATTCATCACAAGGAAAGTTGGATACAAATGCGTTTGGATCCTTATGCAAGCGTTTGGCCCGAAAACATAATATGGTCAATGATTGCTACTGTCCAAGCTAGCCACAAGAGCAAGAAAGGGGCAACTGCTCAAAAGCTCAAGAGCATGCTGAAGGGTGTGAAGAGTTCAGCCAGACTGGGATTGAACATAGCAGAAGTTCATTCCTGTAAACAATCAGTTCTGTCTTCTTTGAAGAAAACTTCTGTTGGAGAAATTTTCATTAGATGACTCCAAGCTTCTCCTACATATGCAATGCTACCCATTGGGGTGCACAACAAGCTATTAATTTCTCGTCTCAGAATACGTAATCACAAAATCCTACATTCAACACTTGTATCTCATCCTTAACACATGTGAAAATCACTACAGGATGTTTGTACAAGATATCGAAATGCATACACACTGCAATATATTCATGTTACATTGACAACGTACCAGATGACAAAGGAAACGAAGTATCAACATCACCAAGGTCAATTACTGCTCTTCCCCAAATTTCAAAAATATCTCTCAGGTCCTTTGCAGTTGCAAGCATCATCAAGTTCCTATCAATCAAGGGAGCAACTCTTTAACACCGAAGTCAATGCACTAAACTTCAAGGAACAAGAGATCATTAAGTAATAGAAAATGTTCAACTAGAAGCTCAATATAACTGTAAATAAACAATACCTGAACTCTCCAAAATCTAGCACCTGCCTATGATTGTAGAGCCCTGGTGATCTTGACAGGCCTACCCTCACATCCAACTTGGTAACAATCTTCTTTATGTCTTTTTCTCTGTCCTTCAAAAGAAAACTCTGATCACAAGAAGTGAAATTAAGAGTTTCAAGCAGAATAGCAACAAAACAAATCTCAAAAACTAGATCCTCCTTATGGATTTTAAATATAAGACATAGACATTGTCATTGTTTGATGTGTCATTTCTAAGACCAGACCTGCATTTTAAGCATTGTAGTCACTCAAAAGGTTACAAACCATCAACTCCTTCATGCATAACTAGGACTAGTTATTATCGCATCCCCATGGCCTTCTGTCTCTCTCTCTCTCTAGCTCGGACAGGCAAGTTTTCGAAGACAGCACTCAACCCTGGACCACATTTTCACCTTGAGGGCTATGATTGAGGAGGCGAAGCTGAGGCACCAAAAAGTCTATACTTGCTTTGTAGACTTTCATAAGGCATTTGATACTATCCCACAGTCCCGCCGGATCAAGAGGTTACAGGAGCTGCAGCTCCAAGAGATTATGATCTGGGGGGTTATGAGTTTATAAAAGTCTGGCAGAGGAAGGATACGTACCCCAAGAGGTCTATCAGATTGGGTTGAGAGCACTATCGGAGTGAAGCAAGGCTGCCCCCTCTCACCGACTCTCTTCAGGCTATATATTGATGAGATCACATCCTTTGTAGATCCCCTAGACGGAGAGAGTTCACTTCTGGCTGACCTGATGGTGCAGATACAGTTGTACGCAGATGACAGTCCTCATATCATCCTCAGCAGAGAGATTGGAGAAACATCTAGAGACCCTGGAGGTGTTATGCGAGAGAGACTTGACACTTAACCTTGGAAAAACCAAGGTTATGATCTTCAACACCTCACGAGCAGTGTCCCATCGCCATAGCTTCACGTACCGAGATGAGCCAGAGGAGATAGTGCAGTCTTTACACATATCTAGGGGTAGAGTTCACCGAACCAGGTTCCACAATGATTCATGCAAGTACAGCACGACTCACACGAGGTCGGGGTGCCCTGGCCCGACTAGAAAGGCGGTGCTTCCAGGCACACTTCCAAGACCCTCCGACAAAAGGTTGGCTTTTTCACACCCTAGTGAGGCCGACCGCTATGTATGCAGCACCTTTTTGAGGGAGTGACAATTCAGCGACAAAGTGGAAAAGATTTGAGAGGCCATAGAGGTGACTATGGGTTCCACGATGATTTGAAGTAAGCCCTCGGTCCTCCATCAGATTATACGGGCAGAGTTCACCATGACCCCTCTCCAAGTTGATGCCATCTTTCACACAGTGACTTTTCTCCACAGATTCTGGGCCGTACTCCAATGGAGATTACCGTGGCTAGCACTGGAGTCTTCTAGGCGACTGGCACAGAGCGGTGTGGGTATCCACATGGTTTGTTAATCACGGCATTCAAATGGACAGGCTTCCCCCCTCTCAGTACCGCATGGATGTACCACCCGAGATGATCTTGCGAGATAAGATCAACCATATCATACGGTTGGACCTCCTCCAGCTCTATACGTCTAGGGCCTAGGGTAGAGAGGAACTCCCAACCAAGATCCAATTCTACCATGACCACTTCCTGAGGGTCTCGAAGCATGGTCTCGTCATCACAAGCACTAAGGATTGCCATCGCGCAGTTGCAAGTCTCATCACATCAACTGAGGATTGAGGTAGGGAGAGTTGGAGGCATACCTAGAGAGCAGAGGATCTGCAGACTATGCGAGATAGGAGAGGTTGAGATAGAGGAGCACTTTTTATGTGTCTGGCCAGTCTACTACGAGATCAGAGGGCAATATCCCGGCCTCTTTCAAGAGGGGCATGGCTTTGGTCCGCTAACACGGTTGATCCCATTTTCCCGACCAGGATTGTGTAAGGCTCTATCTAATTGAGATGCAACGACAGAGAGATAAAGCTTGGTGAGATGAGAGCATCATGGATCAGCAGTGAGTGTCTCCGCGACGATGCTACCAGACGAGAGGCATACACTCCACATGCTACATGGAGAGTGACATGAGCACGCACAATCAAGGTCCGGTCTATTTCAGCCCTCAGAGGAGGAGACCACCAGAGACGAGGCATCACCCTTGACGTAGCCCATCGGATACAGAGATCGAGGAGACCACGTCCTTCACCACATCAAGAGACAGCTCGACACATGCAAATACGAGAGCTCCTTACATCCCATTAGGGAACCACCAAGGTACTTGGATATGTGGACCCTGGGCATGGTACTTGTTGCTTTAGCTCTAAGCACTTGATACTCTTATACTTTTTTTGATACTCTACTATTTTGCTTACTAGTTTAGCATTGTAGATTCCAGCAAGGGCCTTAGTGAGCCCTTTGCTTCAGCCACAGCGGCTTGTATGAGTTTCTTTTGGTTTTGTACTTTTGTCTCATAGGCCCGCGAGGCCTCCTGCAAATGTTAATACCTCTCTCTCTCTCTCTCTCTCTCTCTCTCTCTCTCTCTCTCTCTCTCTCTCTCATATATATATATATATATATAGAGAGAGAGAGAGAGAGAGAGAGAGAGAAAGTCTATATTAACGTCCCCAAGAGACCAAGAGGTCAATAGGACAATGTGAAAACCAACTAGTACATCAACTTAGGGAGGGCACAAGGCAGCTCCCAAGGAGTGCAAAGGCAGATCCATTTTATTTAAAGTACCTATATGATAACTAGATAAAACATACATATATATAGCTGGCCATACATCAGTTTAAGACTAAGAGTCTTTTGGTTTTGATTTAAACTCTTCAATGAGTGCTACTCCTTGGTGGTAGCCCATTTACCATCCTTCCTGGCAGCCTGAAACTTTGCTAACTCCTTTGCCTTATCCTTCACTTGAGCTCTTGTGCGTTCTTCGGCTATCCATAACTTAGTCCCTTTCAGCTTGTGAGATTGTCCTAGTATTTTTATAAGTAGGTCTGGTGAGTTAAATGTAATAATAGCATGACCATTACGCCAACCGATCTGAACTGCTCAAGCTTCACCATTATCATCATGATTGTCAGAATTTTCATCTGCGCCAGCTGTCCAAGCAATAGTAGGCATGGCTGCTTTGACATGTGCAAAGGTATCATTGAATGATTCCTCTTCTTTATACCATCCATTTGGAAGCCCTCAATTCTGATCTTCAAAGCATTGTCCTTTCTAGGTGCATGTTCTTTAATCTCTTAATGAATATCAGCTTTGTTGACCTTTGCATCGAACTCCACAATCACTTCTTGCTTGGCTGTTTGCACTTCAGTTTGAACTAGATTCTTGACTGCAGAGACTAGTTGGGGGGTAGGGGGGAAGCATTGCATGACTTTGCAAACCTCGTCGATGACTTCCTTCTTACAAGGTCCTTCCAAAACTTGAATTCTAGTTATGGCATCCGCCAGCTGCATCCTTAGCTCTCTCACTTGATCCTATAGGAAGCAAATATGTTCATGATACCAATCATGAGTCGGTCAAAAAGACCACCTCGTTTCCTACATTAATGCAAGGCAAATGGACCCTTCATCGATTTCCAAGATTTAAATGCAAATTGACCTTGGGTCGATGTCAAAGCTCTAAAATATGTTTTCATCAGGATCATGGCTTCACACACATCACATATTTGAAGTGTACATCGAAAAGAAAAAGTATATCTAAGCTGCCTACAAGGTACTACGGATCTTTTTCGATACTGAGCCAATAAACGAAGTTGCATATTGACTAGAAATCCACGTGAGTCTTCTAAAGCAATATCAAGGATTAGAATCCACATGACCTGTACAAGAAAAGCCCCTAGAGGTGAGAAATGGAGGAAATCCTCGAACCGAAACAAATTCTATATCACACCAACAAGAAAGGATCCAAAGGCCACGTTATCCACAGATACCTTGTCAAGTTCAAAAACTACTTGTCACTTGCTTACTAAGTAGGTGGATGAGGAATATTTCTCGGAGTATCCACAAGTTTTACAATTGCACCAAGAAATTTTCAATTGAGGGGAACTGATTACAAGCAGAGGGAATGTCACGAAATTGTACATATCCCAAGAAATAGGGCCAGGCAGAGGGCCTTCACTGATAAGGGCTGCTCCTTTAAGGAGTTCTTTAAAGGCTTGCATTATAAGAGGCAATCTGCAAATATTTGCCGAGTTAAAAATTTGGATGCTTTTTGGACTAATTCCTGCTCGGGCATGTGATGGTCACTTTGCTATACAATTTGGCCAGGTTGATTCACAATCTCGTGATGTGATGTCAGCTCGATAGGTCACTCTTATTTTGTCTCCATAACAAGCTATGCAACTTAAAGTCCTTTGAAGGAGAGAGAACTCAAGATATGACTGGAGCATGTGGGAAATGAAAAAATCCGGGTTGGGATGGTCTCACAGTGGAGTTTTTTCTATAAGGTTGGGATACCATTTCTCTTGCATTATTATATATGGTTAACCATGCGTGGGAAACTCAACAAACGCCAGCCAATTGGAAAAAAGGATTGATTAAATTATTCCCCAAAAAACACCAGTGTGAGTCTTTTGCACATAAGATACCCATTAGTCTCATGCTTGTCATCTATAAGCTGGTTGCTAAGATGATAGTTGCTCGTATCAAGGGTTATCTACATGAGGGATTGCACCCTACACAGTATGGTTTTATTTTCCGCAAATACATTATAGACAATACTGCCAATGCCTATGTGGGGATTGAATAGGCAAAGTATGCTGAACATGATGTGTTCCTACTACACGTGGATATTGCTAAAGCTTTTGATACAGTTCAGTGGGATTTCATCACGCAAACTATGAAATCTTTGGGAGTTGGGAAAAAAATGCAGCATGTTATCTCTTGGTTGTATCAAGATAGTAAAGTTGCTGACATTCTAGGGGGTGATATTACGGATCAATGGACTCTTTTCTTTCAGTACGGCAAGGCTGCCCTCTCAGTGCTTTAGTTTATGCCATAGCTGCTCATCCTATGCTTCGTTACATGGATCATTTAGTAGCTACAGGTGCTTTGCACGGTTTGGAGATACATGGCAGAAGACAACTGATTGCACAAGTATATGCCGATGATTCCCTTTCTCTTCTCTCGTAATACAGAAAGGGATCTTTCATGCCTCATGTGTGCCTTATCCTTATGTGGGACGGCAGCTTGTCTGCATGTAAATTTTCAAAACTCTAAGCTTCTTTCTTCCTCTCCATGTGAAAGATTGGCATCATATTTTATGGCCTGGAGACATTGTTTTGCCAACACAGCTAGTACATCATCTTGGTTACCCTCAAGGATGGACAGTCACTCGCCTCCAGCAAATGGATTGGGTGCTAGATAAGCTGAAGAAGAAATCGGCTACCTAGCCTTTGCCCGTCCACTTTCGCATAGTCAAGTCCATTCTGGTTGCCTACTCTGGTTGCCTACATCAAGTTTTATTTTCCCTTGATGATGTATGTTACCTATGTTCCAAAAATGCATGTGTATGTGCATGCGCATGCGCATGCGCATGTGCATGTGGATGTGGATGTGGATGTGTATGTGTATGTGTATGTGTATGTGGATGTGTGGGGGTGGAGGTCAAAATGGACCTGAATGTCTTTACATATATGTAATGCATATGAATTTCTACATAAGTCTAATGCGTAATATGTTTACATGAATATATGCATGTCTAATGTGTAATATGTCTATGTATGTCTAATGTGTGATATGTTTACATGCATAAGTATATGAATAAGATACATATATCTAGATGAATCCAGGAACATGGCCAAACTCATCCTCTAAAATAACACAGTGTGTGCGAGAGATTGAAAGCCACTCATAAGATTGAAAATCGTAAACACCATAAGTATATGAATAATATATAGTTATAGACATTGATATACATAGGTATATATGCATACATATATATTGTCTCCAAAGAGTTCCTTTCAGTTGTATAAATGGGGACCATGGGAGCTTTCGTGGTTTTTTTTAAATACCTCCAGGAACAGGGAGGCAGCATACTCTTTGAAGATCTTTTGCTCTGATCTTCTCTTTTATTAAACTTGAAAACGTTGTCTATTATTTGTGCGACACATCTTCATTGCAAGAAAAGTTTCCCTTTTGCATTACTCTTTTAGGGGTAAACTTCCTTTCAGCGAATATGTCCGAAACATTGTAGCTGGTACAAAATCTATCTCAACAAAACATATATCTAGATGAATCCGTGAACGTGCTCAAACTCATTCTCTTATGAACAAACAGACAATGCATTTTTAACCTTGTAACATTTGACCACAAGGTCAGCAACCATAAACTCCATTAAAAATAGCAACACTACCTACTATGACATCCTCACCTACATCATCAGCACACTGCCAGATGCAGAACATAGTATACCACATGCGTACACATACATATCCAACATGCTTCACGTTCAAAGTAGAAACTCACCTGAATTTATATTTCTGAAATGACACCATCAATTCATCCACAGTTATGTACCCAATCTATTCAACAGAAATTGAGTCAGTCTCTTTTAAATTCCAAGGTACGTACTTCTAGATAATTTTCATGATACACGGCCCTTAAAATGTTCATAAGCACTGCACTTTGAATCCTTTGTGTCCTTGAGTGCCTATGAGCCAAATCTGACTTTCACTTTAACTTTAAAATAAGCGGTTCCTCATATTGCCAAATTCAAATATACCTTCTGTTTGTCTAATTCCTTGAAAGTTTCAAAAAGTTCATTTTCTCTGTTGATTGCATATTCAGCAAACTTCTCAAATGCGATTCTGTTTGTCCTTTCTGTGTCGACAACTTGATTCATGAAAGCTTGAACGTCCTTGCAAAACCAACAAAACAATAATCTTGACAATCACACGAGAAGATACAAATAAATTTCTCTTGGAGAAAAAGTATAAGTTAATTGTAAGAAATCCATGATGAGAATACAACTATGAGTGAACCACAGACCAAGCAAATGAATGAGATTGTACATGTAGTCTCTTGAAAAAAGTGAAATATTTTACTTGTAAAAAAAGTAGTTCCAAGGGTGGAGGGTTAATTAGGGCAAATCCCAAGCCAATAAGAATAGTCTCAAATCCATATAAATTGCAGCATGTGGAAGGGGAAAGAGAATTCTACCGAAACCTGAGATAGGAAACAAAATCAACAAGATACAACAGGTAAAGAGTCAACAATGGCACAACCCAATCCCAAAAGATATCTAAAAATAACAAACCCAGGTCCTAGTGGTGTGTACTGTCAATACATTCTCTGGGACCAAACGAGGATGGCACTAACTTTTGCAGCCTTGGAACCTCATTGGCATAAATGCTAGAGGGTGGGTAAAATCCACAACCAAATTTCAATCTCATCACCTACTCTAATATGCCTGCAGAGTACACACTGCAGCAAAGTAATAGTAAAGTTAAGCCCTATGTGAGGAGTCATGGTTGATTGGTCGAGATGCTAAATGGATGGCCCTTTGAAAAAACTACTAAGATACGTCAACATCAGCCACAAGAGAGACTGGTAGAATCCAATAAAGCATCACCCCAAGTCACGGTGATGATCAAGTTCCAAGAATCTACAGCAAATCATGCATTACATGTCCTAGGCTAAGTAGAAGACCAAAGATAATGCTAAACCATGTTGCAACAGTTGACGATAACTAAGTTGAAAAGTCCGACCAATGAAATGGAGTAGTCAATACAGAGGACCCTTCTACAAACGTAATTGTGCAACTACTGCAGTCTGCAATGGTCAATTGATTATGGTAGACAAACAACGAAAATGCCATGGGAAGGACTATATTTGATGAAGTGAGGGGCTTGTAGGAGTGGAGAGGAATGTACACCAAATGAGAGAAGGATTAGGGCTATTAAGAAATGGCACTTATAGAGGGCGAAGGGTTGAACTAGAGCAGAGTAATAAACTATGAAAAGGAAAAGAAGGGAGCAAAGAGAAGGGGCATGGAGGAGATGAAAAAAAAGAATCCTAGCCAAGAGGGGGGGAAGAGAGAGAGAGGGAGAGAGAGAGTACACACACTCAAGCAAGCGAGCGAGAGCTTGAGGACTAAGGACTAGAGGTCAGCCTCAACTATACCTTATGATAATTTGGAATGGATGGAATACACTCTCATTTACTGTGACCATCCTAACTCGAGTGTTCAAGCATAGAATCCTATCTAGAGAGAGAGAGAGAGAGAATCATAAAAGATGACATACAACTGCTGGTCCCTCAATTAAGAAGGCATTCATCTTGGTCCCCACTGACAGGCTTCGACAATAGGGTTGAGGCTATAGGGCTGAGACTAATTGTATAGAACTGTGCCCATGAGCGGACTAAGGGCTGTTACTAACGGACTGAGGGCTGTTATATACACGTATATACATGTATGTATATATATATATATAATGGAGTGACCTGCATCTACAACTCCCTTCCCTATCTCATTCCGCATTGACTTGTACACACCTAAATCAGCCATAACATGTCTGCTTCTATTCCTTTGTTCAGCTGCTTGATCCCTATCAGTTGAAGGCATCGATTGCACCTCCACCTCCACTAGAAAACAAAGTTGTCCCGAATACATGTTTCCTTGATCAATGCTACGGGAGAATCTTATGCCACATCAAGATAATACGCTTCTAGCTCAAGCTCCATTATATATATATATATATATATATACATACATACATACATACATACATACATACATACATACATACATACATACATACATACATATATATATATATATATATATACTTTTTTTTTTAAAACATACATATATACATATATATATATATATACTTTTTTTTTTTAAAAACATCGCTAGAACACTGTATTTACAAACTAACAAATTTCAGTGTACTGGCACTCTAACACAATTCCCTATTCTAGGGAATACCTGCAATCCCACATGCACACTGACTAGGCATTTGACACAGGCATAACCCAAATACCACTTTTCCCTATACTAGGGAAATTCCTGCAAATCAACTCTGACTGAAGCACACATGCATATACACAAGCATAGTCTCAAAGACTGTCCCTTTTGCTGTACAGGAATAAATCAATTGTAAACTCTGCTGTACAGAAACAAATCAACTGCAAACTAAGATGTTGTATAGAAAGGAAGCAAATGGGAAGGAATGATGCTCCTTGGAAGTTCCACGAATCGCGGATGTCTCGAAGCCTGCTCTCTGTCTCGGAACGATACGCTATCTACTGCTTTGAGTAGCTGCTAGATGACCTGAAGGCCTCGGCATGAATTTTGAGAGCGAGGGACCCGTCAACCACGCACTGTCGTTGAGTCACCCACATGACCATACCGCTGCCCGTGTGTCGCCCATCGCTATCTGTGAGCTCCACGAAGTAATTCTGCACTCTGATCATCCGCCGAAGGTCTTACGCCTCCACGAACTATCTGCAAGCTGTCAACGATCTGTTACCTCAACTGCATCACGTTGTCCCGATCGTCAGCGCTCCCTTCATACGCGACTCCTCTCTTTCACGTGCCACCGTTCCCATGCCCTACTGCTCGTCGTTACAGCCTTGATCGAGCAATTGATACGATCATTATCTAATTCTCTGGCTTTTTCGTCGACCGAACCAAATTTTGCGTGGCTTAATTTGTCGCATGGAGGTCACGAGTCCCTTGACTCTTTTCCTCCGTTTGGCGTCACGCCATCTCTAATTCCCCAAGTTTCTCAATCGTAGTTCCACGTAAGGGAATCCGCCTCAGCCCACGCCGTTCCACCACCTGTGCTCCGATGCCCCAAATCCCATTCGTCCAACCTGGAGCTCTGATACCAAAATTTTACGTACATTTCCTAATTTACTACACTACTGCAAATCACGGGAGTAGCACCACAGATATTTCTCCCAACCATATCCTTGCTAGAGCGTGAGAGCACACAGAGAAATCAAAATCACGTAAAAGTTTTTTTCTCTTTTTCTCACTCACTCCAACAAGCCCCATCTCCCTAGATGGATCTAGATGCCACATGTCATCATCCTAGGGCCTTTCCTAATGCATCTTTTCACCCCTCTCTTGGGATGCTTTAATTTCCTTTGCCCCTAGGCACATTGCTTGCATTAGGCCCTTAGCCTTAGATCCACCTAGTCTGGTGCTATCAGCCCTCACCTAAGACCTTGACATTAATTCCCTCCCGATCATTTACATGAAGCGCAAAAAAATATATTACAAACGTAGATCCTTAAGAGAAATGTCAACTGATTCTTCCGAGATCATGCTACCTCGGCTAGAGCATAACACCTGCAGGTCCCTAATCCTTCATGTCAAAGGCCTCATGTAACTTGGCCTTCAATGCATCTAGCTCATTAGAGAAGGAAAAATTGCATGCACGAAGAATGGAAAAGCAGTAGTTACAGCAAAGAGGAAGGTGGGAGGAAAGCATAAATGGAATTCGAGACCCTCAAGATCAAAGTATGAAACGTGGGAGGTTGGACTTTGGACAAGGTCATAGCATTGGAAGATATCGAAGACATATATACTTATAATCTTAGAGACATCGGAAGATTAAGGAAATGAGTCCCCAGAAATTAATGGGATTTCTGAAAACTTCCATATGAAAAGCAAGAACACAAGTAGGAGGGAGAGGGTTTGTTGGGATATCATGCTTATCAGCATGGCATTTGAAAAAACAGCCAAGGTCATAAAAAAGGCCCACACAAGCAACATATGTGATTAGAAATAGCGACAAAAGAAGGAAATGTCACGCTGGCAGCACGCTACTTTGCACCCCCAGGAAAAACCCTTTATGCATTTGATGGCTATATATATATATATATATATATATATATATATATATATATGTACCTATGTATATACATATATATATGTATACATACACATGTATACACATGTATAGATACATGTGTATATACTACGCATGTATATACACATGTATAGATACATGTGTACACACACACACACACACACACATATACATACATACATACATACATACATACATATATGTATATGTATATGTATATGTATATGTGTATGTACATATATATGTATATATATGTATGTATGTACATATATATATATATATATATATATATATATATGTATGTATATATGTATGTATGTATGTATGTATGTATGCATGTACATACATACATACATACATACATATATGTACATATGTATGTACATACATACGTATGTACATACATATGTACATACATATGTATGTACATATGTATGTATGTACATATCTATATATATATGTATGTACATACATATATGTATATATGTATGTACATATATGTATATATGTATATATGTATGTACATATATGTATGTATGTATGTACACACACTTTTTTTTTTGGGTAAAATCCATTGTATTTATATTCTCATAAATTTACAATATGGGAAGTCTCCCACACACTAGCAAAGAACTCCGAAAGAGAGCCCGATAGAAGAACTCAAAAACAAGTAGAGAACACTTCAAGGCTAGTAGCATCCAAATCCCTTGCAGCAAGACTGTCATGTAAGGATTGCTTGAGGGACATTCTGAAGAAAATATATGCCTGAGGAAACTGTTGACCCATCCTAGAATGCAGTCTCTGTGTCCAGATGGTCCATAATACCCAAAAGCGAGTCCAATGAAAGAAAAGGAGTAAAGGAGACATCTGAGATGAGAGGCATCCAAACATCCAGAAAAGTTTCCCAAATCTGATAGAAGGGAACCGAAGCCGCAGTAAATGAGAAACATGAGTGATCAATGTGCGAGAGTGCGGGCAAAACCATAATAAGTGAGGAACTGTCTCGCGGGGATGAGAGCAACGGGGGCAGAAAGGAGAAGCAATGCGGCGTGCTGCCAATTTCACCCCAATGGAAAAGGCTCCCACTATACATCTCCAAAAGAAAAGCCTCTGTTTCAATGGCAATTTGGCTTTCCAGATTTTCATGAGTCGGGATTGCCACCAAGATAAAGGCCTATCCAAATTCCAAAGAGTGTTGGCATGCTTGTCAATCCATGGCTGTGGAAGAAGAAATCTGTAAACCTTCGAGGAGGTCAGATTGTGTATTGAGAGCGTATGGGTAGCAGGAGGTATGGAAGTCAAATTCCAGTCCATTAATCTGTCCTGTGCAAACAGTGGAGGAACCGGAACAAATGGCTGCAACATAGTTGAAAGTGTTCTCCAAATGGATCTATGATGCAGACCCAAGGAGAATGTCCTGCAAGCTTGTGGAAATGAAAGTGTATAGCCTTGTTGATCCACAACATCACCAACAAATCTTATGCCCAATTTCATGAGATTATATGCTTTGATAGGTGCCTGTAAAGTGAGAGGCGATGCGAACACCTTGCTCCAATGGATGCTTTCCAATCGAAAAGAATTACCATGATGAGAGGAAGCACCTGTCCATTTTGCATATGAAAGAATTCTCTTCCAATCATGAAGAAAAGCAGTAGAAACAGGGCAACCAGGAATTTTTCCCTGAAAGGAAGATAAAACTGCTTCCCAGTGATCTGTAATCCAATGCCCATATGCATGGGAAGCCATGTTTCCACACATAGCTGCTAACATAATAGCCCATGGTTGTTTTTGCTGAAAAAAATCAGCAATCATAGTGCTCTTTCTTGCCAACATATGAACCTGGAGATTGAGAATATTCAGCCCCCCATGAGTCTTGGGTGAACAAATAGACTGCATAGGTAGTAGTCGCAAAGCTTTTTTATGAGATTTGCTTTTCCAAAATATCTCCATAGCTTGGGACATATAGGAAGCCAAATGCTTGAAAGACCAAGGAAGAAGAGGCAAATAAAATTGCACATATGCCATAATGATGGACTGTACTATCCGGAGTCGAACATGTAGAGGCCAAGTGGACAAATGCCAGTATTCCAGCTTCTTATTGATCTTTTGAAGCACCCATTTGAGCTGTTGTTGCGGAGTAATGTTCCAGCCAATGGGGTATCCGAGATGTCTGAAAATAGTAAGGGAAGAGATAATGAGGCCTGGCCAAAAAAGTGCATGCCAATCAGCTTCTTTCAAAGCTAGAAGTTTTGATTTCTGAAAATTGATATGCAGTCCAGCAGCTATGCCAAAATCATTCAGTGTATGCATCAAACGAGAAAGATCACTTTGAGAATTCCTTGGCATGAAGTATGAATCATCAGCATAGGCCTGTGCAAGAAAAGACTGTGCCCCTGGAATTTGCAAGCCATGAAGCTGTCCTGTATCTGCCAGATAGTCCATATGCAAGAGTAACGGATGGGTAGCAATGGCATACAGTAAGGAACTAAGAGGGCAACCCTGTCTCACTGAACGAGTCATAGTCCAGGTTCTTGACAACCCACCACCAAGCAAGCACTGTGCCGTGGCGTGAGAATAAAGCCAGTAAATGATGTGGACGAGTCGAGGGCCAAATCCCAATTTTTGCATAGTTTGAGAGATGAAATCCCAATGGACAGTATCAAAAGCTTTCGCAATGTCTACTTGCAGAATGAGAACATCTTGTTTAGAATATTTGGCATACTCAATCGCAAGCAAGGCATTGGAGATATTGTCAGTGATCTGCCTTCTGGGGACAAACCCATACTGCCTAGGATGAAGTCCTGCTTGCAAGAGGAAACGAACCCTGAGGACAATCATTTTAGCAATGAGTTTGTAAATGACAGGCATGAGGGATATAGGCCGCCAATCAGCCATCGTCTCACACAACCTTTTTTTGGGAATCAATTTTACTAGGCCATGTTTCCAGGATGGAGGAAGAGATTGTTCTGCCCAAGCATGATTGATCATTAGAAGGAGAGTGTTCTTGAGATCACCCCAAAATGCACGGAAGAATTCAACAGTCAGTCCATCCCAACCAGGGGAGCTGCTTTTGCGTAGATGACTCAAAGCATCTTCCAGTTCACTAAGCATAAAAGGCTGCTCCAATGCATGGGCCTGTTCCCGAGATACTATGGGCTGAACATGCATAAGGAATTGAGACCTGGCTGCATTTACTTGCATCAAATGATCAGGTTGAGAAGAAAGGAGATGCTGAAAATGACTAGAACATTGCAATTCCAAGTCTGATTTGGAAGTGGTCCAGGTGCCATCAGCTTTCTTGATCCTGCAAATATCCTCCTTTCGCCTATCCGCATGGAGACTTTTAAAAAAGGCTTTGGAGGAGCAGCCCTTATCCAAAAGGGGTTTCATACGAGCTCGGATTTGCCACTTCTTTAATTTGCGAAGATCATTTTGATGGATGATATGAACCGCATAAGCACAAGAATCCTGTTCAGAAGAGGTAAGCTGCCTATGAGAACTGATTGCATCCATTTGCTGCTTGTGGGATTGAGCCCATTTTATCTTGAGCCGAAAGTTTTCCATGTAACTCCGTCCGTAGTCTTGAATAACAGCCTGTAAGCGATGAGCAAGACTGATCCAAGCAAAATCCATATCCTCCTGAGCATGTAAGAGGAGGGGACGGACAGCCACTCTCACCATGTTCTGAAATTGTTGATGAAGCAAGTAGGCACTATTAACATGGAGCAAGCGACGACCAAAAAAAGGCATATCATCTGTCAGACGTGCTATTGATAATGTCAAGCATACTGGAAAATGATCAGATAGCAGGAGGGAGTGATCAATCCGCAATGTACATGTAAAATCAGCATACTGCTGAGCATGCAGCAAATACCATCTGTCAAGTCGAGCCCAGTAATGAGTAAAAGCATTGTGATGATATGTATAACCCATATCTGTGTCCCTTGTTGAGAGCCATAGATCTTCTGCATGCAGAGATGAGAGCATATCTTCCCAATGTCGGAACTCAGTGGGGATCATGTGAGAGCGATGAGTAGTATTGTCTTGGGAGGCAGGCGAATTGTTAAAGTCTCCACACAAAAAAGCATTGGAAAGCCATGGGTATTGTTTGAGAGAGGCCCACATTTGAGCTCTAGTCGCAGAAGTTTGTGAGGCATAAACAGATGCTATTTCATAGAGAGTATCCTGCCAGGTGCACCTGATCACCATCCATCGACCCTGAGGATCATTGTGGGCCACCGTGGGCTGTATATCATGTTTTACCAGCATGCAAACCCCCGAAAAGTGCATTGTACCAGCATAAAAAATATCATAACCAGCATAGTGGCCTTGCTGGCCAGCCAAGAAGTGTTGGTTGTGTTCTTGTAAGGAGATCACATCGGGATGCATTCTATGTACATAATGCCAGAAAAGTCTCCACTTATTGACATTGCAAAGACCCTGAACATTGTATGTAATGCAAGTAATTGAAGTAGACATAAAAGATATGTACAGTCAAACCAAAAGGCAGAATAGAGTGTAAACTGTCAGGCCTCAGCCATGACATCAACATCCACCTGGGCTCCTGGATCATTAGCTCTATGATCCTCATCATTATCACATACAGGGATGCCTCTTTTTAGCACATCAACCCACAGTTGAGAAGCAAGGCTGTCAGCAGGGGAAGAGGTCTGACCAGGGGTAGAAATTGAAGCATCCCAATGGCGAGATTGTAGTGGACGTGGTTTGAGAGCAAAAACCTTTTTGGGTTGCTGCCAGGCACCCTGGGGAGAGACATGAGATTCTGAAATTTTGCCCTTACCCTTATCCTTTTGCTTAGCTGAAACCTGAAGTACATTTTCTTTGGAAGGGACAGATTTGAGAGCCACATCACCCAGTTTGGTAGGCATTGCCTTAGACCCCGAGGCATAAGTCGGAGGGGGAGTATTTTCTGGAGCAATAGCTGTGGGTGGAAGCTGATGCAGAACTGCAGGACACTGTGAGGCTAAGTGGCCAAACTTATGGCATGTGAAACAAGCACCTGCAAAAACTCCCCATTTCAAGTCAAAATATTTTTCACCAAGGGAAACATCCTCCACTTCTACCGCAATGGAAGGAGGGGTTGGGTGATCTGTATCCCAAAGAATACAAAAGCGATTGCGATTACCCGAAGGGCGGGGTGGGCATACAACTTGCCCCAAAGTGGCTGCCAAACTTGGTAACTCAGCCCTCATATAGTCTGGAAAATCCACTACCTCAACCCATACGGGGCAGTGATGTCGAATGAGGCTGTGGTAATCTTTGTTTGGCGACCATGGCATGACATGCACCATTTGTCTGCCATAGAAAAGGGGCGACATCTCCAAAATCTGCTGGCGATATGAGGCATCCGAAAAGTGCACCTCATAAAAACCCCTAGAAGCAAAATATACCCCTTCAACAAAGCAGCCTCCCAACAATGCCTGAACCCACTGAGCCACATCATTTGCTGAAGGTAACTTTCCTGGGAAGAAGATGATAACTGCTTGCTGAGAGAATTTTCGAAGAGGAGCAACCAATGATGGAAGCTTCAACTTGTATTTGATGGCCGGGGGAGGTTTGGCCCACTCCTTCCGGCTGTACTGAAATTCATCTTTAAGCATATCAAAGACATAGTGAGCGTCGACCGAATCTGTAGTAGAAAAATCAACCTGTTGTCTTTTGGAGTCCTGGGTCGACTCCTTACGAGAGTAGCTTTTGAACTGATCTTCCATGAAGAGAAACGGGGCAGGATTGAAGGAAGGGCGGAACAAAGAAGGGCTGTACGGACGAAGAATAGGCTAGAGATGCGAACTGTACGGAATGAAGGAGGAGGCAGGGAGAGTAAAGACTGTACGGATTTCAGAAGTGGAAAGGGCGGCTGACGCAGCAGGCAAGACTATATGTACGGAAAAGGGCAAGTGGTACGGCGGTGCAACGAGGAAGATGGCGTAGGGCAAGCAGACGCGACGGAGCAACGCAGGGAAAGAGACGTGTGGCTGTACGGCGTCCGTACAAAAATACGGCGTCCGTACAGTTGTACGGGCAGAACGCAGGAGCGAGCGGAAGAGCGCAGGGATGAGCAGAGACCCGCGAGTCGTGTTCGTTTCTGTCGCACACTTCGTCTCCCTCGCCGTCGTCACTCACACACACGACACCGAACCTCTCTATATGTACACACACACACACACACACACATATATATATATGTATATATGTATCTATATATGTATGTACATATATGTATATATGTATGTACATATATATATGTATGTACATACATGTATATATGTATGTACATACATGTATATATGTATGTACATACATGTATATATGTATGTACATACATATATATATAGAGATATATGTATATATGTATGTACATACATGTATAGATGTATGTACATACATGTATACATGTATGTATATATATACATGTATGTATATATATATATATATATATGTATGTATATATATACATGTATATATATACATACATGTATGTATATATATATATATATATATATATATGTATGTACATACATGTATACATGTATGTACATACATACATATATATATATATGTATATATATATATGTATGTACATATATACATGTATGTACATACATGTATACATGTATGTACATACATGTATACATGTATGTACATACATATATACATGTATGTACATACATGTATACATGTATGTACATACATGTATACATGTATGTACATACATATATATATATATATATATATATATATATATATGCATGTACATACATATGTACATACATACATACATACATATATATATATGTATATCCATGTACATATGTATATACATGCATGTATATACATATGTACATGCATATACATATATATATATATATACATATATATATATATATATATACATATACATATACATATATATATATATACATATACATATACATATATATATATATACATATACATACATGTATACATGTATATATCTATCTATATATCTATCTATACATACATGTATACATGTATACATGTATGTATATATATATATATACATACATGTATACATGTATACATGTATGTATATATATATATATACATACATATATATATATATACATATATATATATATATATACATATATATATATATATATATATATATATCTATCTATATATATACATGTATACATGTATACATGTATACATGTATATATATAGATAGATAGATAGATAGATATATATATATATATATATATATGTATATATATATATATATATCTATCTATATATATACATGTATACATGTATACATGTATACATGTATATATATAGATAGATAGATAGATATATATATATATATATATCTATCTATATATATACATGTATACATGTATATATACCTAGATGAATCCAGGAACATTCCCAAACTCATCCTCTAAAAACACAACATAGTGCAGTTTCAATCTCATGATAGTCACTCACAAGGTTGAAAACCATAAACTCCATCATGCATAGCAAGGACTAGCTACTATGACATCCCCACTGACGTCATCAGCGCCCAACAGTGGGTGTAGACCATAGTATAAAAATATGCTCTCACACATACAAATCCACACACCCACACATACTGGAGCATCCATTTATACAAAGTCTTCGTACTGACTTTCTGTCGGCACTCCGGAGGTGAAGGGCAGACTCAGCGATGATGAAGGCTAGCACTAAAGGAGAAGGCTAATCAAAAGGTAGTCCAAAATCTCATCATTCAAGCTACAACTACTTGTGAAGTCTAAACATTTTCATTTTAGTCTCTCCCCAATGAGCATCTAAATCTAAATCTAGCTGATAGGGCAACGCACCATTTAAGATAGAAAGAATTATCACAATACCAGCAGGCCGCAACTTGGTGTATATATAAATATATGTACACATGTATATATATATATATATATATATATATATATACATATATATATATCTCTGTGTGTGTGTGTGTGTGTGTGTGTGTGTGTCTGTGTACATATATATATATCTATATATATAGATATATATATGTATATACATATAGATATACATGTGTGTGTGTGTGTGTGTGTATATACATACATACATACATACATACATACATACATACATATATACATACATATATATATATAGGTATATGTTGTGTTTTTAGAGGATGAGTTCGGCAATGTTCCTGGATTCATCTAGGTGTATATATATATATACATGTATATATACATGTATATGCACATGTACATATATATATATATACATGTATATGCACATGTACGTACGTACGTACGTACATACATACATACATACACACACACACACACACACACACACACATATATATATACATGTTTATGTATATATATGTATATTCATGTAATATACATATATATATACACACATGTATATATATACATGTATACACAACACCCCCTCTTACTATCTGATCATTTTCCAGTATGCTTGACATTATCAATAGCACGTCTGACAGACGATATGCCTTCTTTTGGTCGTCGCCTGCTCCATGTTAATAGTGCTTATTTGCTTCATCAACAATTTCAGAACATGGTGAGAGTGGCTGTCCGTCCCCTCCTCTTACATGCTCAGGAGGATATGGATTTTGCATGGATCAGTCTTGCTCATTGCTTACAGGCTGTTATTCAAGACTATGGACGGAGTTACATGGGAAACCTCAGGCTTAAGTTGAAATGGGCTCAATCTCACAAGCAGCAAATGGATGCAATCAGTTCTCATAGGCAGCTTACCTCTTCTGAACAGGATTCTCGTGCTTATGTGGTTCATATCATCAACCAAAATGATCTTCGCAAATTAAAGAAGTGGCAAATCCGAGCTCGCATGAAACCCCTTTTGGGTAAGGGCTGCTCCTCCAAAGCCTTTTTTAAAAGTCTCCATGCGGATAGGCGAAAGGAGCATATTTGCAGGATCAAGAAAGATGATGGCACCTGGACCACTTCCAAATCAGAATTGGAATTGCAATGTTCTAGTCATTTCCAGCATCTCCTCTCTCTTCAGCCTGATCATTTGATGCAAGTGAATGCAGCTAGGTCTCAATTTCTTATGCATGTCCAGCCCATATTGTCTCGGGAACAAGCCCATGCATTGGAGCAGCCTTTTATGCTTAGTGAACTGGATGATGCCTTGAGTCATTTACACAAAAGCAGCTCTCCTGGTTGGGATGGATTGACTGTTGAATTTTTCCGTGCATTTTGGGGTGATCTCAAGAACACTCTTCTTCTAATCATCAATCATGCTTGGGCAGAACAATCTCTTCCTCCATCCTGGAAACATGGCCTAGTAAAATTGATTCCCAAAAAAAGGTTGTGTGAGACGATAGCTGATTGGCGGCCTATACTCTCATGCCCGTCATTTACAAACTCATTGCTAAAATGATTGTCCTCAGGGTTCGCTTCTTTTTGCAAGCAGGACTTCATCCCAGGCAGTATGGGTTTGTCCCCAGAAGGCAGATCACTGACAATATCTCCAATGCCTTGCTTGCGATTGAGTATGCCAAATATTCTAAACAAGATGTTCTCATTCTGCAAGTAGACATTGCGAAAGCATTTGATACTGTCCATTGGGATTTTATCTCTCAGACTATGCATAAATTGGGATTTGGCCCTCGGCTCGTCCATATCATCTACTAGCTCTATTCTCAGGCCACGGCGCAGTGCTTGCTTGGTGGTGGGTTGTCAAGAACCTGGACTATGACCCGCTCAGTGAGACAGGGTTGCCCTCTTAGTTCCTTACTGTATGCCATTGCTACCCATCCGTTACTGTTGCATATGGACTATCTTGCAGACACAGGACAGCTTCATGGCTTGCAAATTCCAGTGGCACAGTCATTTCTTGCATAGGCATATGCTGATGATTCATACTTTATGCCCAGGAATTCTCAAAGTGACCTTTCTCACTTGATGCATACACTGAATGACTTTGGCATAGCTGCTGGACTGCATATCAATTTTCAAAAATCAAAACTTCTAGCTTTGAAAGAAGCTGATTGGCATGCACTTCTCTGGCCAGGCCACATTATCTCTTCCCATACTATTGTCAGGCATCTAGGCTACCCCATTGGCTGGAATATTACCCCGCATCAACAGCTCAAATGGGTGCTTCAAAAGATCAACAAGAAGCTGGAACACTGGCATTTGTCCACTTGGCCTCTACATGTTCGACTTCGGATAGTACAGTCCATCATTATGGCATATGTGCAATTTTCTTTGCCTCTTCTTCCCTGGTCTTTCAAGCATTTGGCTTCCTATATGTCCCAGGCTATGGAGATATTTTGGAAAAGCAAATCTCATAAAAAGGCCTTGCGACTTCTACCTATGCAGTCTATTTGTTCACCTAAGACTCATGGGGGGCTGAATATTCTCAATCTCCAGGTTTATATGTTGGCAAGAAAGAGCACTATGATTGCTGATTTTCTTCAGCAAAAACAGCCATGGGCTATTATGTTAGCAGCTATGTGTGGAAACATGGCATCCCATGCATATGGGCATTGGATTACCGATCACTGGGAAGCAGTCATGTCCACATTTCAAGGGAAAATTCTTGGTTGCCCTGTTTCTACTGCTTTTATTCTCTCATGATTGGAAGAGAATTCTCTCATATGCAAAATGGACAGGTGCTTCTTCTCATCATGGTAATTCTTTTCGCTTGGAAAGCATCCATTGGAGCACGGTGTTTAAATTGCCTCTCGCTCTACACGCACCTATTAAAGCATACAACCTCATGAAATTGGGCATAAGATTTGTTGGTGATGTTGTGGATCAACAAGGTTGTATGCTTTCATTTCCACAAGCTTGCAGGACATTCTCCTTGGGTCTGCATCATAGGTCCATTTGGAGAATACTTTCAGCTATGTTGCAGCCATTTGTTCCGGTTCCTCCACTATTTGCACAGGACAGATTAATGGACTGGAATTTGACTTCCTTACCTCCTGCTACCCATACGCTCTCAATGCACAATCTGACCTCCTCGAAGGTCTACAGATTTCTTCTTCCACCGCCATGGATTGACAAGCATGCCAACACTCTTTGGAATTTGGATAGGCCTTTATCTTGGTGGCAATCACGACTCATGAAAATCAGGAAAGCCAAATTGCCATTGAAACAGAGGCTTTTCTTTTGGAGATGTATAGTGGGAGCTTTTTCCATTGGGGTGAAATTGGCAGCACGCCGCATTGCTTCCCCTTCCTGCCCCCGTTGCTCTCATCACTGCGAGACAGTTCCTCACCTATTATGGTCTTGCCCACACTCTCGCATATTGATCACTCATGTTTCTCATTTGCTGCGGCTTCGGCTTCCCTCTATCAGATTTGGGAAACTCTTCTGGATGTTTGGATGCCCCTCATGGACCATTTGGACATAGAGACTCCATTCTAGGATGGGTCAATAGTTTCCTCAGGCATATATTTTCTTCAGAATGTCCCTCAAGCAATCCTTATATGACAGTTTTGCTGCAAGGGACTTGGATGCCACTAGCCTTGAAGTGTTCTCTACCTGTTTTTGAGTTCTTCCATTGGGCTCTCTTTTGGAGTCTAATGTCAGTGAGTGGGAGACTTCCCATCTTGTAAATTTATGATAATATAAATACACTGGATTTTACCCCAAAAAAAAAAAGTGTGTGTGTATATATATATATATACACACACACACATGTACACACACACATATATATATAACACACATATACACACATGTGTGTGTGTGTGTATATATATATATATACACATATACACATGTGTGTTGGAAAAATGTGGGTCTCCTCAACTAGCTGAGGATCGAGACAAGGAAAGCCACAGGCACACCTAGGAAGTAACTGATCTAAAGTTTATGCACATTGGTGAAGGTGGAGACAGAGGAGCATTTCCTATGTACCTGCTCAGTATGTATATATAAATATATATACACACTTTTTTTTTTTTTTTTTTTTGGGGGGTAAAATCCATTGTATTTATATTCTCATAAATTTACAATATGGGAAGACTCCCACACACTAGCAAAGAACTCCGAAAGAGAGCCCGATAGAAGAACTCAAAAACAAGTAGAGAACACTTCAAGGCTAGTAGCATCCAAATCCCTTGCAGCAAGACTGTCATGTAAGGATTGCTTGAGGGACATTCTGAAGAAAATATATGCCTGAGGAAACTGTTGACCCATCCTAGAATGCAGTCTCTGTGTCCAGATGGTCCATAATACCCAAAAGCGAGTCCAATGAAAGAAAAGAAGTAATGGAGACATCTGAGATGAGAGGCATCCAAACATCCAGAAAAGTTTCCCAAATCTGATAGAAGGGAACCGAAGCCGCAGTAAATGAGAAACATGAGTGATCAATGTGCGAGAGTGCGGGCAAAACCATAATAAGTGAGGAACTGTCTCGCGGGGATGAGAGCAACGGGGGCAGAAAGGAGAAGCAATGCGGCGTGCTGCCAATTTCACCCCAATGGAAAAGGCTCCCACTATACATCTCCAAAAGAATAGCCTCTGTTTCAATGGCAATTTGGCTTTCCAGATTTTCATGAGTCGGGATTGCCACCAAGATAAAGGCCTATCCAAATTCCAAAGAGTGTTGGCATGCTTGTCAATCCATGGCTGTGGAAGAAGAAATCTGTAAACCTTCGAGGAGGTCAGATTGTGTATTGAGAGCGTATGGGTAGCAGGAGGTATGGAAGTCAAATTCCAGTCCATTAATCTGTCCTGTGCAAACAGTGGAGGAACCGGAACAAATGGCTGCAACATAGTTGAAAGTGTTCTCCAAATGGATCTATGATGCAGACCCAGGGAGAAAGTCCTGCAAGCTTGTGGAAATGAAAGTGTATAGCCTTGTTGATCCACAACATCACCAACAAATCTTATGCCCAATTTCATGAGATTATATGCTTTGATAGGTGCCTGTAAAGCGAGAGGCGATGCAAACACCTTGCTCCAATGGATACTTTCCAATCGAAAAGAATTACCATGATGAGAGGAAGCACCTGTCCATTTTGCATATGAAAGAATTTTCTTCCAATCATGAAGAAAAGCAGTAGAAACAGGGCAACCAGGAATTTTTCCCTGAAAGGAAGATAAAACTGCTTCCCAGTGATCTGTAATCCAATACCCATATGCAGGGGAAGCCATGTTTCCACACATAGCTGCTAACATAATAGCCCATGGTTGTTTTTGCTGAAAAAAATCAGCAATCATAGTGCTCTTTCTTGCCAACATATGAACCTGGAGATTGAGAATATTCAGCCCCCCATGAGTCTTGGGTGAACAAATAGACTGCATAGGTAGTAGTCGCAAAGCTTTTTTATGAGATTTGCTTTTCCAAAATATCTCCATAGCTTGGGACATATAGGAAGCCAAATGCTTGAAAGACCAAGGAAGAAGAGGCAAATAAAATTGCACATATGCCATAATGATGGACTGTACTATCCGGAGTCGAACATGTAGAGGCCAAGTGGACAAATGCCAGTATTCCAGCTTCTTGTTGATCTTTTGAAGCACCCATTTGAGCTGTTGTTGCGGAGTAATATTCCAGCCAATGGGGTATCCGAGATGTCTGACAATAGTAAGGGAAGAGATAATGTGGCCTGGCCAAAAAAGTGCATGCCAATCAGCTTCTTTCAAAGCTAGAAGTTTTGATTTCTGAAAATTGATATGCAGTCCAGCAGCTATGCCAAAATCATTCAGTGTATGCATCAAACGAGAAAGATCACTTTGAGAATTCCTTGGCATGAAGTATGAATCATCAGCATAGGCCTGTGCAAGAAAAGACTGTGCCCCTGGAATTTGCAAGCCATGAAGCTGTCCTGTATTTGCCAGATAGTCCATATGCAAGAGTAACGGATGGGTAGCAATGGCATACAGTAAGGAACTAAGAGGGCAACCCTGTCTCACTGAGCGAGTCATAGTCCAAGTTCTTGACAACCCACCACTAAGCAAGCACTGTGCCGTGGCATGAGAATAAAGCCAGTAAATGATGTGGACAAGTCGAGGGCCAAATCCCAATTTTTGCATAGTTTGAGAGATGAAATCCCAATGGACAGTATCAAAAGCTTTCGCAATGTCTACTTGCAGAATGAGAACATCTTGTTTAGAATATTTGGCATACTCAATCGCAAGCAAGGCATTGGAGATATTGTCAGTGATCTGCCTTCTGGGGACAAACCCATACTGTCTAGGATGAAGTCCTGCTTGCAAGAGGAAGCGAACCCTGAGGACAATCATTTTAGCAATGAGTTTGTAAATGACAGGCATGAGGGATATAGGCCGCCAATCAGCCATAGTCTCACACAACCTTTTTTTGGGAATCAATTTTACTAGGCCATGTTTCCAGGATGGAGGAAGAGATTGTTCTGCCCAAGCATGATTGATCATTAGAAGGAGAGTGTTCTTGAGATCACCCCAAAATGCACGGAAGAATTCAACAGTCAGTCCATCCCAACCAGGGGAGCTGCTTTTGCGTAGATGACTCAAAGCATCTTCCAGTTCACTAAGCATAAAAGGCTGCTCCAATGCATGGGCCTGTTCCCGAGATACTATGGGCTGAACATGCATAAGGAATTGAGACCTGGCTGCATTTACTTGCATCAAATGATCAGGTTGAGAAGAAAGGAGATGCTGAAAATGACTAGAACATTGCAATTCCAAGTCTGATTTGGAAGTGGTCCAGGTGCCATCAGCTTTCTTGATCCTGCAAATATCCTCCTTTCGCCTATCCGCATGGAGACTTTTAAAAAAGGCTTTGGAGGAGCAGCCCTTATCCAAAAGGGGTTTCATACGAGCTCGGATTTGCCACTTCTTTAATTTGCGAAGATCATTTTGATGGATGATATGAACCGCATAAGCACAAGAATCCTGTTCAGAAGAAGTAAGCTGCCTATGAGAACTGATTGCATCCATTTGCTGCTTGTGGGATTGAGCCCATTTTATCTTGAGCCGAAGGTTTTCCATGTAACTCCGTCCGTAGTCTTGAATAACAGCCTGTAAGCGATGAGCAAGACTGATCCAAGCAAAATCCATATCCTCCTGAGCACACACACACACACACACACACACACATATATATAACACACATATACACATGTGTGTGTGTGTGTGTATATATATATACATATATATATATACACACACACACACGTGTATATATATACGTGTATGTATATATGTGTATATATATACGTGTATGTATATATGTGTA
>NC_141623.1:7169440-7236940 GCF_047967505.1 Dipteris shenzhenensis
AATGTTCATCCTTCAATTATGCTACTTCGTCTTTTGTGATGTTTATTGCAAAGTTTATCAATTATACATTTCTCTTTCCTACTCCAAATTTGACTACTCTTCACTATGGAAAGGGGTGGTTTAAATGTCTACTACACACATACACACACATACACACACACATTTTTTCACTTGATCAGCTCTTCACACACACACACACACACACACACAAACCCTCCCTTAAAATTATTATCCCCCCATTAAAAAATAAAAGTTTAATTTTAGTTTCTCCCTCTTTTTTTTCCATTTTATTTCCACACACACATAAAATTCTCTCAGAACTTTATTTCCATTCACAAAACACACACACACACACACACTCACACCTTTTCTCGCATACCTTTCTCTTCCACAAACATTTAAAATGATATGCACCTATAGCTTAAGCAATTTTCTCCCTTGTTTTTTTTCACAAACTCACAATTTTTTGGTTGGTTTACATGGTACTATTACTTGGATGGA
The DNA here is from genome assembly GCF_047967505.1 of Dipteris shenzhenensis. NCBI lineage: Eukaryota > Viridiplantae > Streptophyta > Polypodiopsida > Gleicheniales > Dipteridaceae > Dipteris > Dipteris shenzhenensis. Next base: position 7,169,942 of record NC_141623.1, read on the forward strand.
CGAATGATACTAGGTGCCTACATTAATGATGCTTGGCGGAATGGTAAAAGATTTAGTTGCAACCATCTAGGTGCCTGCTTTAATGATACTGCACTCTCTCGAAATGTATGGTGATTTAAGTGCATGTTGATGCTCCTTGTTTTGATGCACTGCCTTCTCGTATCAACATTACCTTCCATCACTCTGCCTTGCTCTGGTTGTATGCAATCCCCTTCACTCTACTCTACGCTAAGCCACTGTCCACATGTTGTGAAAAGCTTGGCTTGCCGTACACCATTGTCCAATCTTGGTGAAAGTTTGTCTACTATTGTACGCTACTGTCTAGACCACTACATATCCCTTGCTCACACAAACCATTGGTGGCTGCATATGTATGTATTTTTTATTGTCTACTTGATCCCTTGGTGTTTGGTATGCTTATATGTCTGGAGGGCATCTCTGATATCCACATCTTAGCTTGGAGATAAGTCTTGATTATGTGACCTTGCTGTAGCTTTCATGCATTTCAATTGACTTTACATTACTTGCTCCTCATGATTTAAGAGAAATGCTTGGTTGAATATCACGAGTTTGCAAGCTAGACTGGTTCTGGCACAGTTACGAGCTCGTGGCAACTATATAAGATTTGGTTATCCTCTAGCTCTCAAGAAGTGCCATCATGCTGAGAATTGCATTTTTATTTTCTTCGTGGCTTTGCATTTCTTCGTAGCTTTTGCCTTCACGTAGTTACTTTTATGTTTTATAGTTGCTTATGAGTGGTAAATGAGCTCCTAAATTTGAACATTGTTGGTTGTGTCAAGTAGCACCAATATCTCTTGGGCTTGGCTCACGACCTAGATTAGCACACTTTGAGCTGCATGGTTTGTTTGGAATGTTTTTATGTTATGGAATGTGTCTCTCGGAGGTATGGCTCTCGGTTCTTATGGCTATAGTTATTGTTAGCTTAATCACCATCACCTTCGACTTCTACCTAGCATTTACAAAACTCTTAGGTCATGGGAGATTTCCATTTTCAAAGGATAACTCTTGCATGAATCTTAGCAAGTGCATGCTCAACTAGGACCCTTAGTATCAGTGCTAGAGCATGGCTTCCTTGTCTCCCTAAAAAAATTGTTCCTTATGTTCAACCTAGACATAAAACGAGTGTCTCAACCCTTCACGTATTCTTGGCAACTCCCATCTTACTGGCTCGTCTCTGCTGTCTTACAAACACTATCGGGTATGTATGCCTTGAGAAGCATTTGTCTCAGCTATCACTTCTCTGCTCTGTTTGATCTATTCATCCTGCTAGCAGTTGCTTCTAACTATGTGTACATAGAATAGCTAATGGTAAAGGCCAAATGACCTTACAGAGACATGGAGTTTTGTTTGTGGTAATGTACACTCACTTGGCATGGCTACTAGGTGATAGATCGAGTGATAGATCGATTGCGCTTCTAGTCCACTTTGCATGGCTACTAGGTGGTAGATCGGTTGTGCTTTTAGTCCATGGCATAGGCAGTTCGGAAGGCATCTCTACCTTTTACACTTTAGAGTGCTTTATAGATATTCATAGGATAAAGCTTATATAGTTTAATTGCTTTTAGTATATATATAAATACATAAATATAAATAGTTATATATATTATTTATCGTTTTGCTAGTACTTTATTCAATCAAAATCATTCATTCAATTTATTCAATTCTTTTTTTGTTTTTAGCTTATGCATTTCCTCCAATTTATCAATTAATTGCATAGTTTGATGTAATTGATTTCCTCCCCTTTTCTCTTTATATAGAAGGCTCTCTTTATTAAGCTCTCTCTCTTTTTCTATTTATTTACCTTTATATATAGCTTACTTGCATATTCTCTATTTATTTACCTTTATATATAGCTTACTTATTTATTTACCTTTATCTATAGATTAATTAAAACTTATTTTAATTATTGAGTAGATTACCTTCGATATTGGCACTTACTCCCATTTTTAAATTATTGAATGGATTAAATTGTCTAATTAATCACTTCATGGCTTTATTTTTCCTATGTGCAAGTTATTGATTCAATAATCTATTGCATCCTTAAATAGCCCTTCAATCATTTATTGGAAAGAAGCATCCTTAAATAACATTTTATCCTTTATTAAAGAAAATTATTATAAGGTGCCCTTTTATAACCTTCTTGTCCCTTCCTAATTTTTTTCTTTGTCCTTAATCCTTTCTTAATTTTTTGCAAAATTTGTCATTTATATAAACTTTAGTTAATGCAAATATTGTCAATTATATATTCATTTAAAATTTAGTAATTTATTTATTCATTTAAAGTTTAGTCATTTAAAGGTTAGTCATTTAAAGTTTAGCCTAGTTGAAAAGACTCCATGCAATTATGTCTTATCCTTGACTTTCATTGTCTGTATACTAAGCATGTTTTCATTATAACCACTTTCATTGTTTAAAGATGTCACTTTGGTGTGGACTACCCCCCACAATTATATTATATTCTATTAAAATGGTGATTCATCCCTTGGGGACTCTAGTATCGATTTTTTATCATTTGTTGTAGCCCTAGTCGGCGGTTTAATTCCTCTTTGGTTTATAAAATAAGAAGTTGAGAGCGACTAACCTAAGGGAGTGAAGTATCCCCCACTTTATTTTTTCTTTCTTTTAAGGGTGTGGACTTTCCCCCTTATTACATCACACACTTTGGTGGTAGACTAATGATGAATTTGTGACACTGATTGTACATTTAACATGGTATTTGCAAAATTTTGATATTTGGGAAGATGCCTTGCTATCTCATGTTATCAAAGCTTGCAGAGAAGTGTGCTTGGTTTTCTTGGTAGGTAATGGTGAATTGGGGCTATGGTGCCTACTTTCTTGATTATGCTTGGCACACCTTGAGCAAGGATTTCATCTTCATCATAGCTCACATTATACATACCTTTTATAGTTTTATAGGCTACAATGTACAAGGATCTTGATTATAGCTTATATTCAATATACCTTTTATAGCTTTATTCACTAAGAAATTGGGGGAATAACTAGCTTCACTAATGCTGTGCGGATTGATTCAAAAGGTGTTGTGTCACACTTGTTTAGCTTTGATGGTAGGGAAATATGTTGCACGGCATGGTATGAATTGCACTCAATTTTTAAAACTTCATACTACATATACAAGGAACAACATAATGCTGTATGCAAAAATGCCATGCATGGAAACAAAGGCATCATTAGAAAAGGATGGGATCACATGGAGATGGCAAGAGATGTGTTACATGAATTTGTGAATAACAATGTTGAATCTAGACAAATGTCTTTGTTCCTAGGTAAAGCAACAACATGCCAGGGAATACAAGCATTACCTGTCTACCCAATTGAAACTATGATGTTCTAACACCTAGTTTTTCTTGGATAGTGGTAGGTAAGTGGACCCTGACATTGGAGCCTAGACTACCTGATAGATTCAACACCTTTATAGCAATTTTTACTTTATGTACACCCATATATTAATACAATGTTTTATCCACCCTTATTTGAGCTTCGTGTGCCGTGTTGTTAAAAGGCTTTATTTTTTAAACACACATATGTCTGATTTTTATGACAATTAAATGTTGGATTAGTAAATATGGCTACACCATGACATTAATATGGTGTTTTTCCTTATCATTAGTCAAACGTATGATAGTCCTTGAGTTGCTAATCTGGGAAGTTGTAAACATTGAGACGAGAGTTGTAGCCCATGTTCTGTGATGAAAGTCCGAGCATCACAACTGGTGGTATTCACATTTGGATTCATCTTTATGAAATAATAATGGGAGCCTTTTTTATACATCAACTATGCTCCTTTTAAATAGAGCTAACACCACAAACTACAATGGAAATGTGGATTGTCATAGGAATGCTCATGTGCTCATAAGGAAACATGATTTTCATGAGATTCATATGATTATTCATAATAAGTATAAGTGATCTTTTCAAAAGAATGCACTTATGGAAACATAACTACACAAGAAGATGAACCAACTAGGTCGGTTTGGACACATGATAGCTATGAAAAGCTCCCATGTAGAGCTAGTATCTCAAATGCAGCTTCTACCTTTTGAACTAGCACACTATTCGAATTGTGCTTCTAATTCGCCTCCCTACCCATAGATGCCTCCCTCTAATTCACCTCCTTGCCCATACATGCCTCCCATATGTAGGGACCAAGTGGATTAGTCATGTTAGCTGCTGACACATAAGCTTATATTCTATAGCCTGCAAGGATCTGATGCCACGGATAACCGTATGCTCTTGATCTATAATTTGGCTACCATTTTTGTGAGTCAATAAAAGTGATGCTTGCATGTCTTATCAAAGCGCAACCTTTTGAACAATTGTGCATTCTAAATTTAAAAAAAAAATTATGCCCACCTCTCATTAACCTTCTAATAAAACTTTAGCGTTCAATACTTTTTCATTAATGACAATTCTCTTTCTTTTGAGCTACATTGTTTTCATTTCACTATGGAAAGGGGTCTTGTCAAGTCTAAAACACACACATATTGTTTCCCCTGCAACTTTGGTGGGTTGCACATAGTACATTTAAGTCATTAAGGCCTTTTTGCCTCTTGACTCACTTCTTTGCTCGCTGAGCAATTCTCTCTTCCCCAAGTACCTTTTTTTTATCTTGCTCTTCTAGCCCAAACAAATCCCATAGCAGCCCCATTAATAACTTCTATCCCAAATAACTCCTACTTTAACCCACCTCCCTCTCTCACCCCGGTATTGCTCATTTACCTACGCTTGTCAAATTTTAAAACTCACCATACTCTAATACATCCTTTCCACTCCTTTAATAAAACACTTTTATTCCTTTTCGGGTAAACAACAGTAGGTCATCACACTAGGTGACGACCTACTATCTCACCTAGTGTGTTGTATCCTACTGGGGTTAAGTTAGGTACACACACTTCCTATTCATTTTTTCCTTAACAATTACTTTACATTTTTTCCTTCCCCCCTGCCCCCCCCCCTTCTTACACTTACATTCTCAGTACTTTCTCTCTCATTTACTCTCCCTAACTTTTTTAAATTCCTTAAATGTTTTCTTAGTTTCTCCCTCATTATAATCGTGACCCTACCTTTCCTAATCCCCCCCCTTTCTCCCCCTTATTATTCCCTTATTCTTTCAAATTTCCCCCTACTTTTCCCTATTTTTTAATTTGTCCTATTTATCTCGCTCTTCTCACTGTTTTCCTAATCTCTCTCTCTCTCTCTCTCCCATTATTACTTCTTCCTAACTAGCCGGTATGTATGGCAGCCCTTGTTCGGGACCTGACATGTCAGAGATAGAGTGGACACGGGTGGAGATTGTCACAAGAAGCAGTACGGCCAAGGTGGCCAATCCAGCAGTAATCGAGGGAATTTCTGTGGCAGAGGAAATTGGCAGGAAGGTGTGTGTGTGTGTATGTGTGTGTGTGTGTGTGTGTGTGTGTTAGACTCGACAAGACCCTTTCCATAGTGAAATAAAAACAATGTAGCTCAAAAGAGAGAGCAATTGTCATTAATGAAAAATATTGAACGCTAATGTTTTGTCAAAAGGTCAATGAGAGGTGGGAATTTTTAAAAAAAATTGTAGAATGCACAATTGTTCAAAAGTTTGCGCTTTGATAAGTTGTAGCAAGCATCACTTTTATTGAAGAGGGGAGTCTACATACCCGCCACCATCCAACAAGAAAAACATGGTGAGAACCAGCTTAAATCTTAGTTGGGAAGATAGGTGTCATAAACACCCCTCCCTTGTTATCGGGATCACAATAAAAATAATAACTTAACCATAAACTTATCAAGCTAGATGTAAACCTATGAGTGTAAGGTTGAAAAAAGAGTAATAATGATGGACAAACTTGGGAACAAGAGAGGGATTAAAAATATTAGGTAAAGGAAACAAAAAAAAGGGGGGAAGTCTTCAAAATGATAAGGGGTTGAAGAATTGATCTTATTGATCAAATTAAAAGAGAGATTAATCATAACTAAAAGAAGAAAATTTTGTGATATGTAGAGTAATGAAAAAATGAGGGGTTAATCTTATTAATTTAAAATAAATGAGAGATTTAACATAACGAAAGGAAAAATTAATCATTACGACATGTAGAGCAATGAGGAAAAAGAAGTTTATGTGAGCGATTAATTATAATAAGGTTAATTTCAATAAGATTAGGAAAGATGAATTTAAATAAATAGGAAAAAAGGGAAATATATATAGAGAGAGAGGGGAGGGGGGGTGGGTAAAAATAGATATAAATATATCGCAAGGGAGAGGAAGAAATAGACATATAAAAGGGAGGGGGAGGGGGGTAAAATAAGTAAATATAGAGAGAGAGGAGGGGGGGGAGGGTTAAAGGAAAGAATTGAGCATGGGGGTAGCAAACTTAGAGGAGGAGGGAAGAGATTTTTTAAATTAAAAGGGAAAAGGCACAGAGATGATTTAAAACTAGCGAGGTGAAGGGGGATAGAGATTAGATTTAAAAACCTGTGAAATGAAAAAAAGGAAGGGGGGTTTTGATTTTTAAAAAGGAAAGGCATAAACGATTAGAAGGGGAGAAGAGAAAAAGAGCATTTAAAGCAAGGAAGGGACCTGTGAGTCCAACGAGGGCTTGAAGGGAGGTGGTGGTTTAACCAAGGGAGTTTCTTGCATGAGGCACGAGATGTAGGTCAAAGCGTGCATGCATCCATCATGAAGAGACTCTGGGCACAGCCAGCGAGGAGGAGAAGCCATGGATAGAAACAGAAGGCAGCACTAGGGTACTGAGGGTAGGACCGCGAGCAACATTACTGTGCATAGTACATGACAGGGAGTGGAGGGCAGTGTACAACAAGAAGTGGAGAGTAGCGCACGGAGGGGAAGGGACAGTAGGTGCAGCGGGTTGAGCAAGGAATGGAGCAGATGATGGGAAAAGCTGTCAACACAGCACATTAGGGAGTGGAAGGGTAGCATAGCAGAATGTAGGGGAGTAGCGTGCAAGGCTAGAGGGAATTGTAGTGGTTAGCAACAATAGTTGGTAGTTAGCCTTTTTATAGTCAGGTGAGAAGGGAGAGTCGGGGAAGGGAGCGTCGGGGGGGGAAGGATTATTGCTACTAAGTTCTATTTCTTTAAAAAAAATTAAGGTGAGGAAGAAATAACCAATAAGAGAATAATTACAAAAAAAGAAGATAAGCTTATTTTTAAAAAAATTAGGACACTTTTAAAGAAAAGGTAAGGGGAAATAAAGGTAATTGAAGGAAAGAAATTTTAGAAAAAATATATAGAAAAATATATAGGAAAAATAAAGTTAAGGTGGTTAGGGGGTTAGGAAAATTAGAAAAAATATATAGGAAAAATTTAAGGGAAATTTAAGCAGAATTAGGGGGAAATAAAGGAGAAAACTAGGGAAAAATTAGAGAGGGGGTGCGGGGAAGGAGGGGGGTGGGGAATTAAACATGGAAATAAATAGGGGGAAGGGATAAAAAGTAAATTGAATGTAAATTGAGAAAGGGATAGTAGGTGTGTGTGTGTGTGTGTGTGTCCTATCAACTACACTACTGAATCAATTTTCAATGTAGCAAAAAACCAAATGCAGCCATATGCCAATGCCCTTAGCACTGCCCAAGTGAGAAAAATCCATTACCATATCTTCCCATCTGACATAGTGTCAAAGTGTGAGTAAATTTACATACCCACATTCACATCAATAAAATATAAAAAGTAGAGCAATACTTATCATGATTAGTCTCCAACATAAAGTCCAATCCTATTCCTCACTAGCTAGAGATACTCTGCCATATAGTATTCATCAAAGTTGCCAACACCGTATCTTCATGCCTTAGATTTTCAATGCAAAACCGATAAAGAGGTATGCCAACTCACCTGGCATCATCACAACCAAAAGAAAGTTACAACAATCCATTTCAATAGTGGAAGCCAGGCTTCAATGCCAGCACACTATTGTTATCCATGTCACTCTATCTAGATCAACATTAACAAAATCTCGGCATTTTTATAGCACAAAGGTTGGCATTAGTCATAGTTCACTCGATTATAAAAGCTGCTCATCTATCAATGTGCAATAGAACCTGCATTCGAAAATCACACATATAAGTTCAGAGTTGGAGAGCCTGAGAGTCTCAAGCTCAAAATTTTTTCATGTGGTTTATATGCAGCAACTATGTGATAATTGGCTAGTTGTGGAAGCTTGAAATCCATGCGACTGAAATTTACTTGCTGCTAGTCGTTGTTCATTGATTGATGCAAGATATATAGTGTTTTTTGCTGAAGACAATTTAAACATTATGTTTGCATAAGGTTTTGCTTGTACAAAATATGGAACGATTGAGTTTGGTGGTTGAGTTTAGCTTTTGTTCATTTGAGCGTTGTGCAATTACAATGAGTGGAAATGATGTTGTCTATTTGCTTTTGTAATTTTTGAACCTTCCAATGTTTTTTCATGCTTGTAATTTAATTGTTTCACGCTTTCAGAGATGAAGACATTTTCAATTCGTTGTGCATTGTTTTCAATTTGAATAGCTTTGCATGTATTGACTATTGAACTTAGCTAACATAAACCCAGTAGAAAGTCATAAAAGTATGCATGACCTGTTAACAACCCACTATGAGCAAGAAGCAAGGCATACAACTCACTAAAGTGTTTACCAATATTAACAACGTTTTCTTTAGTGTTTCTTCAGTGTGCAAATTCCATTATGGAGGGCAATATTGTAGATTGGTGTGAAAAATTTTAGAATTTTTGTAGCAAGTAGTTAATTCCCACTGAAAAGTTTGAATACTACATCAACTATTACAGCAAGCAAATCATCCTCGCTAAAAAAGAAAAATGAAACAAGCAACCCAAAGATGCTGATGAGGCAATTTGAACCAGTGGTCATGTGGTTGTAGGAGAGAGAGCACTAGTGCCTTCCCTAAACAAGTTCATGGGAGGTGGTAATAGCTTGCCTCTTCTTTGCATTGGCCAAAGCACTGACACCATCACACATAGGTTTGCTTTTGAAGGAAAGCTAATAGTGAAATACGGCACTTTCAAGGATAAGAACACCAAATATGCTACGCATCTATGTGCATACTTCACCGACAAGCACATTTGTGAGACTATTACTCTCATTGGACCCCACGCTTTTGTCTAGAGGACATCCAAGGTGCCTGATTCATTCTACAGAATCGAGGGCCAAGTTGAATGCAAGAAAGGGCAAGTTGGGGGAGGTAGTTGCTACTTCTCATTATATGTTGATATAACAACACTAGTGGTGAAGGCCGAAGAGTTTAAGGGCACATCCACTTCAGGCCTGAGACATTAGTAGGCTTGTTTGTTCCTCTTACGTCTTTCACCATAAGGATGAAGCAGGGCACCATTTCAACTATTATGTCAACTTTAAGAGTGGTCATCATAAAAGTAGATGGTGATGGTGGAGTGATTGAGTAGATAATTATGGTTAACAGCAGACCACATGATGAAGACCGCACTGCTGTAAGGTTTCTCACACTTCTTTAACGTTGGAGATGCACAAAACCTGCAATGTTTCTCAGACTTTTCTTTTTGCAAACTACGCATGACATCGAAGCAATCAATGCATTTTATTGCCATCAACCCCCTGTTTTGGAAGAAGTACCCCACGTATTCTGCACAAATGTAGTGAAGGATACAGATAACCACATAGTTTTCAAGAAGTTGCCAACAAATCCATACCACATACATGCAAAAGATGTTAGGGTCAAGACATGCAGCAGAACGATAAAAATCCTACTACACCCAAAATTGACCGGAGGCTTGCATAAAGACCTCAAACTCAAATCCGGCATGCTTGTCAAGATTTGCTCAAGGAACCTTGACATTCTCGATGGTCTAGTCAATGGAGCGGATGCCGTCTTCAAAAACACAAGCATGGCCAACAAAACTCAAGTTGTTTGGGTCAAGTTCACAAATCCAAAGATAGGCCAAAAGACAGGAACAAGCGACCACATTCTCTACAAACAAGACACCCCAAGTCATGGCACCAATAATGCAAATCGCACGCGAATATAAAATTGGGAAGAATCACCTCAAGAAAGTTTGCAAACACTAATCCCCCTTCAACTAGCTACCACTACACATACAATACACCGAGCACAAGGCCTCATGATGGACATGCTCACATTTTATCCATCAAGAATAAAGGCACATGGCCTTGTCTACACACCACTCTCTCGTGTGCGCAACCCAACCAACTTGTACTTGCTATGTCCTCTGGAGCCAAATAACATTAAAGTTGAGTACTCTGTTCTCCAAGAGCTCAAGAGGTTGTATTGACATGTGCTTGGCTAATCCAACAAGTAGACTTCAACTCCATAGAGAACAACACATTCTCCTTACAATCATTAAACACAAGGCCATTCAATGCACACAAGGTAGACATACTATCCGCCCATAGGATTCTCGCATCTCAAATCTTATGTTTGCAAGAGCTTCATAATAAAAGCACAGAACAACCTTCTCTACTAAGGTATCACCATGTCCTAGGAACAAAAGGTCTATGGGTGGGAACCTACTATAAAGAAGACATTGTGTTGGTGTAAAAACAGTTCATTTATGAACAAGGTGTTGAATGTCTACTTACCATATTGCATCATTCGCATTGCGGCATGATGGCAATCATCAACGTCTGAAATCGCCCAAAGCCAATGTCAATGCTCTTACGAGCAACCTAAAACAACTAATTCTATATGTGAAGCCAAATACCTCCACCTACATTGTTGGAGACTTCAATATTTGCTACCTCAAAACAATTCAACAATTCATGCAAAACAACATGTGCCAACTAATCGCCATGTCCAACGATACATGGCTCTACACTTGACCAAGTTTGGGTGTGCAAGAATACCAGTGCACAAGCCACACACGGCTCTAATTACATTTATTGGTCAAATCACTCTTTGGTATACACCACAGTCCCTAGGATCTGCTCCACACAAGACAATTCTTCAACTCTTCCTTGAACGTGGCTAGTTTATCTGGTTTTTTAAATATATTATCGTATAGATTTATCATTTTAGAATGTATCCATGTAATTTTCTTCCCCTAAAACTGGACTTATGAAATATTGGTTATCTAGAACTTTTTTTCATTCTTTCACTTATATACGTGTGTGAGTGTGTGCATGTGCATGCACGCATGTGTGTGTGTGTCTCTCTCTCTCTATGTATATATATATGTATGTATGTATGTCTCTCTCTCTCTCTCTCTCTCTCTCTATATATATATATATATATATATATATGTATGTATATCTATCTATCTATATATGGTTATGTATCTATAGTTAGGTATTTATATAGTTAATAAATAAATGTATGCATATGTGTGTGTGTGTAAGATTTAGATTAGAACCCCTCAAGAAGGTCCAAGACTATATGAACAACATTTTAACCTCAATTGATATATGAGAGAAGGTATTACTAGAGAGAAAAATATGGTTGAATCCTAAAAAGAGAATATTTTTAGGATTATGGACAAATTTTCCGTGAAAGAACCTTTCTACTACACTTCAACCACATCAACGCTGATACCTGCCACCATCCAACAAGCTTAAGTTAGTAACCTAGCTGAAACCAAAAGGGAAGACAGGTGTCATAGCATAGCTGGACTTGTTATCGATGTCTAAAGTAAGTAAAAGATTAAATAATGGAAAATAAATGGATTGAAGAATTCCTTAATCTATGCACAAACAAATTACCTCCACACATGTAAATAAATACACGTATGGCCACTTAGAGAATGCCAAGTGAGAGTAAAGTAATATGAATACCAATCACCGAGGTGAGCAACCTACATGATATCTTGAAAGGGGAAGAATTATTTCCATTTCCTTTTTATATAAAAAACCATCAAATTACTATACCAACTTAACTTCGCCAAGGAATTCCTTTTTCTATATTACCCCTACCATAAAAATAAGTAGAGGAATGGTTTCTAAATGAATAATGGCAATAAATAAGGAAATAGCATAGTGTAACATGCATGTCCTTATATACAAACCATTATCTATGTATATATGATAATTCCTTAAAGAAGAATTGCCATCCATAGTAAAATGGTAGATTGCTAAGATCATAAGCTTGGTCAAACTTTTAATTTTGCCTCCCGAAAGTGGTAAATCATTCCCTTTTCTAAAACAATTTTTTTTTCTTTCTAGGAATTACCTTAAACATATTGAGAAAGTATTAATAAGATTTTTGGAAAAACACTTCTTTCCAGGCATTACCTCATACATAATGAGAAAGTATTAATAAGATTTTTGGGAAAAAATTTCCATAAAATCCAAAAAAGGCCATTTGGTATTTAACTCGATGAACAAAGGCCTTAAGGTCCTCATTATCAATTAAACGCTCCAAAAAGAACTAATTACTTTTTTTTGAAAAGAGGAACAAAAGCTCCTAAGGTCCACTTAACATGACTATAAAAGGTCTAGAATGCAGCCAAAGGTCTAAGGTTGAAATAATAGCTGCATTGGACCACGGCTCATGCACATTCTGAGGCTCACTTTAAGGGGGGGAGAGAAATTTTTGTTTTTTGAAAAAAGGCCCTTAAGGCTATCCAAAATTGCATGGCCCGAGGCCACCTCATCAATCTTATGGGTCAACCATGGCACTCGTGGTAAGGTGTTCATTGCCATGATGAACTTCTCAAAGTCCATGTTGGAGTTGTTACTCATCTAATCGATGCTTTGGTTTTTGCATGTTAATATAGAGTAAGTAATCTATTTGAGAGTCACAAAAGCCCATACGCATGTGCTCATCACATTAAATACGTGCTGTGCATTGGCACAGTGGCTTGTAGGCCACATGGGATTGCACCATTGTAGGGCCAATTGTCGCATCCAGTACTGTTTATTACTGCAGCACATTGTGACACTCCATCCAAGCCTCCCTACTTAATGCTTTGCATATTGCAAGGCAATAGGCTTGACCTTCTGAATGTACTCCACTCCATGGATCGAGATGAAATGGTAGTTTAGACTCTTGAGTGATCCGAACCCATATCCAAGACTTATGCATTGGGAGGATGCGGCTGAGTGATGGCTCTATGGTGGATCCCAAAGCGTAGTGAATTAATGAGGCTTGTACATAGCAAGATTTTAAAGGTATATGTATGCTTCTACCTTTAAAGATAATGTACCAAGCAATCAAGGTCAAAGGTCATGCAATCCACGAAGTAAGTTGATAGCCAATCAACTTTTCCTCCACGCCGTGAAATACTAGGGAGACTAGGTGGTATTTATAGAGGTTTCAACCCTATAAATCTTCGAAGGGTCACCCACAAATTCCTTTTCCCAAAAATTTAAGGGTCACTTACTAAAAAATATCCCACCATCCTCGTGCATATATTTTTATTCTTTAATCAATAAGCAAGGGTAAATTATATGTTATTGATCAAATAGCAACCCTTTGTGGTTGAGTGATTTTATCCACAATAAAAGGTCATGTGCTATATGGCATGAATTTTGTGAGGTTACTTTAATGCTTTTGGCCCCATTTTTTTCCCCCAAGAGTTTTATGACTAATTAAATGCCATGTACAAAAAATATATTTTTTTGGAACTCACTATATACGAATCGTTAACTACTATGCAAAAATATAGCTTATAAGGAACATCAATTCTATAACTTGATTGTTAGGAAATGGGGTGTGTGTGTGTGTCTATGCAAAATACACTAAACAAGATGTCCTCATTCTACAAGTGGACATAGCTAAGGCTTTTGATAGTGTTCAATGGGATTTTATTGCACAAACCATGATAAGGATGGGCTTTGGACCCAAGATAGTGAATGCACTTTATTGGCTATATAAGGATTCATCTGCTCAATGCATGCTTGGTAATCATTTGTCTGACTCATGGACATTGGGAAGATCAGTTAGACAAGGATGTCCACTCAGTGCATTATTCTTTGCCTTTGCCACTCATCCCCTTCTCTTGTATCTTGATCATCTCACTAGAGAGGGACATTTAAGAGGCCTTCAACTTCCAGGAGCATCCTCATTTGTGGCTCAAGCTTATGTAGATGATTCCTTTTTTATGCCTCAGAACAATCCACAGGAGCTTCAAAATTTGATGGATTCTCTTTCTCTATTTGCCTTGGCAGCAGGTCTTCATGTTAATTTTAAAAAATCCAAACTTTTACCTTTGAAACAATGTGATTGGCATGCTATTCTTTGGCTAAGGCAAATCATGGAGCCACATGCAATAATCAAACATTTGGGTTATCCTATTAGCTGGCTGATTACTTGGAAGCAGCAGCTAAAATGGATATTTTAGAAGCTTCATGCTAAGCTGCATTACTGGAAGATTTCTACATGGCCTCTACATGTTAGGCTCCGAATAGTGCAATCCATTGTCATGCCTATGTTCAATTTTATTTGCCTCTAATACACTCGACTGCTCAAGACATTTTAGCATATATGTCTGAAGCAATGGAGCTACTTTGGAAAACTAAGCCTTCAGTCAAGAAACTGAGGTTGTTGAGAATGGATAAAGTATGTTCTCCAAGGAGAAATGGAGGGTTGAATGTGCTAAACCTTAGCCTTCATACATTGTCCAAAAAGATTTCAATGATGCTTACTTTCTTTTAGCAGATTCAGCCATGGACACTTATGCTATCACATATGTGTCATACTTTGATTATTGATGCTTATGGAAAATGGGAAAGTGATATGTGGGAGGTCATACTGGGCAAATATGTGGGAAAGATTCCAGGCAGCCCATTTGTCACTGCTTTGATCCAAGATTGAAAACAGGTGCTCTCACACATTAAGTGGGATCCCCCACATCCTGCTGCAAGCTCATTACGCATGGAGAGAATTTACTGGAGTGCTAGTTTTGACTCTCCACTTGCACTGCAGGAGCCTGTCAGGGCATATAATCTAAGTAAAAGGGGCATTCATTACATAGTTGTGATGTGGTGGATGATCAAGGGCAGTTTTTATCTTTTCCTCAGGCTATGGCTACCTATGGATTAGGTTTGCATCATAGGAATATTTGGAACAAAATTAAGGATCTGTTGCAACCATTCTTGTCAATCTCTCTCCTTTCAACTGGAAGAGATTGGCTGAATGCAAATTATAGCCTGTTGGGTTGAATCTCCATCTTGTACCTCTTTGTAAGCTCACATCTATCAAAACGTACATGCTATTGTAGCCCATGCCTTGGATACATAATCATGCCAATGCTCTGTGGCACATGCAAAAACCACTATCTTGGTGGAGGAAGAATTTGGATGCACTGTGGCATGCTAAGTTACATTTGAAACAAAAACTCTTCTTGTGGCAGTGCATGACAGGTACCTTACCTGTGGGTGTAATATTGGCAAAGCGGAGAATAGCCACATCCTCTTGTCTCCACTATATCGCACCAACTGAGACAATAGCTCATTTGTTTTGGCATTGCCCCTGCACAAATTCATTGCTTCAGCAGATTTGGACACTCTTGAGGCTTCGTTTCCCTAACTCAACTTTTGGAAAACTTTTCTGGCTATTGGGTAGATGTCCTACTCCACTGACTCAATATTATTTACTCCTTTTTTGGATTAGATATTGGGCTCTTTAGACTTTGTGGACTGAACATAACATGGTGTATCTACACAGACAGTTTACTCAACCATATTAGTTCTTCAGAGCCTCCTTGAGGCAATCTGTTTATGATGCCTGTCAAGAGAGTGATCTTCATAGCTCTTGTATGGAGATTGTTTTCTTGTGTTTTTGAAGTGCACGAGATTCTACTCTTTAGAGAATCTATTTGTAAAATATTGAAACTGTAATATTATGATTGTGGAATTACCAACAAAAAAAAAATGTGTGTGCGCGCCCACCCTTATCCCATGGTGGGCACAACATCATAATTGGAGTGATGTTAGACACCCCAATATGGGAAGTGCCTACCATTCTCCACAACCATATAAAGTTCTTCATATAGAATCATACCTTGAAGGAGTTCAACTAGTTCTGGTACTAAGCATGCCAGGAAACTCCAAGGACATTAGGAAATATCGTATGAGGTGTAATACTTTTTTCTTTTTGAAACCATTGTTGGTCATAAAACTGACCATTTCTAAAATAGCCGCCGCAACAGCTTTGGCATTACTGCTGCATAAGTAGGGGCATAAGTAGGGAATAGGAAAGATATGGGAAAGGATCATTTTGTAGGCATGGCTAATAGGTCTATTAGATTGAAAGTGGATAAATCTAGATAAAGAAAAAGAAAGTGCTTTTGTTTTATCAAACTTATCCACTATAAAGCTACCATCTCCCATAATTTCAATAAAATTTGTGGATAAAGTTATTACTTTATCTAACAACAAATGGATTTGTGAATGGTTTCCTTAATCTCAATGATAGGTAGCGGATAAATACAAAAAGGATTATTTGGATCTTTGATAGCATTTGGATGAAGAAAATATTTAATATAATTGTTGTTAATACATAGAATATCATCATTGTATCTAAACATGTATTTAAAGAGTGGTAACAATTCGATTTTGCCAAGTCTCATGAGCCTTAAAATGAAAGAAGACTCATACTAAAAGAAATATATATTGCACCATAATGGGAAGCACAAAAAACCCATTGGAATCCCTTTAATGTGTTTCCAAACTCTATCACCACATTGTACAAAACACTAGGTCATGAGATGGTGTCACACGAGGTAAAAGGTGAATTAAATCCTTAAAGATATTAGAGGCAACTTGTTTTGGGATGGTGGTCCATGTATTTCCATCCTTGCATGCTGGCCCATTAAGCCTACAGCTAGCCATATCATGTATCTAGTGAATGCATTCAAATACCTTAGTATTAGAGCATTTGTCTGATCTTGAAATGTACAAATGAGATTTTATCCATTCAATTTCATCCAAAACATTGTTGTTGTCTAACCAAATTTCATATTTTTTTAATTTTGTAGTATTGAAAGTTTTAAGTTGGTCAACACAATCTTTAAGAAAGATGACATAGCTGATTTTTTATTGACCAAGTTGCATTTTGCCAATAAATCCATCCAAAAATTATTGAGGGATTTAAGGCCTGAAAAAAGACAAGGTTTACAAGGTATGTGATTTAAGCCCTTGTAAAGTGTTTGTCAAGTAATTTTACTTCGAAAAATTTTAATATCTAATGTTTGAACATGTGATCCCATTCCCTCGTCCACTTCCATAGTAAACATTTTAGATCATTTAAAAGTTAGAACATTTAACTTTATCTTCCTCCTTTTCCCATGAAAAAGTATGGAATACTTCTTTTGAGTTAAGAGGTATCCAACTTATTGGTTTATCATACTTCCATCCAACAATGAGATTGGAAAGTATAATAGTTGAATTGGGATAGAATTTATTAAAGCAAGATACTAGATTATCCCTAAGAGATATCCTCTCCAAAACTCGAGAGGAGTAATAAAGATGCAAGATGCTAGTAGTTTCTTTATTAAGAGAATTTTTTACCAAAACCAATCTTCCATAAGACTCCATTAGAAATCTAGAACCTGTGTCACACAGGAGACCATTTGGGTTTTTTTGCCAAGGTAGGAGCATTATTGTTATTATAGGTCATAGGCCTTTTGCCCTTATTGTAGCTAGAGCCTAAAGCTGAAGTACTATCCCCAATTATTAGAACTGCACTGCTAGGTGTATTAGAGGGTGGTGTGGATACATCCACAATGTCTTGGCAAGGAAAAGTAGATCCACGGCCACTGTTATGGCATCCCCCTCTTGTGAAACTTCTTCCAAATCTAGCCCCACCTTGAAAAAGGACTGGATCTCCTCTTACATTGCCTCTGCCACCATATTTTTGCTTCATAAGGTTGGCACTTTCCTTTGAAAAGGAATGGGGTTTGATTAATTTTTCAATCATAGTGAGTCCTTGCTCATTATCCATTGAAGAAAAAAGTTTGGCCTTTGGATGTTCTACTTATTCCAAGACCCCTTGAATCATAAACTCTCTCACAAGATGAAAGTGATAATAGTTTCAACTATGGGTTTTGTCGGTTGATTTAGCCATATGAGGAATGTAGTAAAGGATGTTGCTAAACTCATATCCGAGCAAAAGAAATCCAAGTGATTCACCATATCGAATATAGCATGGTCTCCCTAAATGAGAGAGTCACCACATTTGTCAACAACATAGGCACACCTGAGGAATGGTCGTAGCCAATTCCACCACAGGGATTTGTAATTTGCAGCCCTTTCTATACTGGAGTTAAAGCCTCCCCAAACAAGTAATAGTATTTTGGAGTTAGAACATTTCCTAGCATCCATTGTAGAAAGTGCACGTGCACAAGGAATGCTTACCTTTTTGAAGGCTGTTACTGAGACTCCTTTGAGAGTAGCCTATTCGCATCCACATTAGATAGTGAGCCCCAAAATTTTAAGATATCTATGCTCAAAGGTGTTAATAGATTCAAATTATTAAGAGTCCACATCTTGTTTTGATGAGTCTCTTGAGACACATCAAATTCCAACTCCCGAGCAGGCAACGTAGGAATGCATGATGATCCTTGTAGTGTGGTGATATTATCCTTAGCTTCATGTTCTACTGAAGTAGTGAGTAAGTTGGAGAAAGTATCCAACTTCTCTTGCTCAGATGAAGAAAGATCAATTTTTTTGAACCAAGGAAGTTCAGTAGTGACCTCAGGTATAACGGTAGAAGATAGAGCCTTTTCAATTCTAGGAAGCATTTCTTCATGATGATACACATTGACATCATTGTTAGAAATGATTTCATCGATCATAGTTTCCATTTTAGAAAGTAGTGCATGGGAATTTGTTGTACACTTTCGACTTTCGACTTGTATCAAGGACCAATGACAATTCTTCAATGCCAAGTGTATGTAACAATGTGTTATTACCTACTTCCTTGGACACCATGTCATGCTCACTTATCTTTTTGTGTATCTCATTATTGATAAGGGCCAAAGTAGCTTGTACCACTGGGGACTAGGAATTGGAAGATTATCAGAATATCCTAGGTCCACAAAATCAGTATGCCACTATAGAGCCATCTGAAGAATATTTTAAATTTTCTTCCCAAAAGTGGAAAATGAATAAGATTTTTGGGAAAAAATTACATAAAATCCAAAAAAGGCCATCTAATATTTAAGGCGGTTAAAAAAGGACTGGATGAACAAAGGTCTTAAGGTCCTCATTATCAATCAAACGCTCCCAAAAAATTTTCGAAAAAAACTAATTATTTTTTTTTGAAAAGAGGAACAAAAGCTCCTAAGTTCCACTTTACATGACTATAAAAGGCCTAGAATGTGGCCAAAGGTCTAAGGTTGAAATAATAGCTTCATTGGACCATGGCTCATGCACTTGTTCTAAGGCTCACTTAAAGATTTTTTTTGTTTTTTTTCTGGGGGTTTTTTGAAAAAAGGCCCTTAAGGTTATCCAAAATCACATGGCTCGAGGCCACCTCGTCAATCCCATGGGTCGGCCATGGCACGAGTCCCATGTTGCAAGGTGCTCACTACCATGAGGAACTTCTCAAAGTCCACGTTGGATTCATTACCCATCTAATTGATGCTTTGGTTTTCACATGTTAATATAAAGTACTCTATTTGAGAGTCACAAAAAGCCCACAGGCATGTGCTCAGCACATTAAATATGTGATGCGCACTCTTGGCACAATGTCTTGTAGGCCACACGAGGCTGTGCCATTGTAGGGCCAACCACCGCATTCGATACTATGCATTATTGCAATGCACCGTGACACTCCATCCAAAGCCTCCCTACTTAATTCTTTGCATATTGCAAGGCAATAGGCTTCTTGAGACCTTCTGAACGTACTCCACTCCACAGATCACGATGAAATGATAGTTTAGACTCCCGAGCAATCCGACGCGACCCATATCCAAGACTTATGCATTGGGAGGATGCAACTAAGTGACGGCTCTATGATGGATCCAAAAGCGTAGAGAATTAATGAGGCTTGTACACAGCAAGATTTTAAAGGTATACGTATGCTTTAAAGAGATTGTACCAAGCAATCAAGGCCAAAGGTCACGCAATCCATGAAGTAAGTTGACTGCAGCCAATCAACTTTTCCTCCACGTCGTGAAACACTAGGGATACTAGGTGGTATTTATAGAGGTTTCAACCCTATAAATGAAGGGTCACCCATGAAATGAAGGGCCATTTTGCCTTTTTAAATTCCTTTGCTTGAAAAATTAAGTGTCACTTACTAAAAAATATCCCACCATCCTCGTGCATATATTTTTATTCTTTAATTAAGGGTTAAGTATATGTTATTGATCAAATAGCAACCCTTTATGGTTGAGTGATTTTATCACAATAAAAGGTCATGTGCTATATGGCATGAATTTTATGAGGTTACTTTAATGCTTTTGGCCCCGTTTTTTTCCCCTAGGAGCATTATGACTAATTAAATACCATGTACAAAAAAATTTTTTTTTTTGAACTGGCTCTATAGGGAATCATTCTTTGACCAGATCAAGCCATGAGCTTCACAACTCGTTAACTGCTATGCAAAAAGATGGCTTATAAGGAACATCAATTCTAGAACTTGATTGTCAAGAAATTATGTGTGTGTGTGTGTGTAGTTATAAATATTTGTAGATGTTAGACTTCCTCTCCATGGTAACAAAGTACATATTGATTGTTACGATTAGCCAAAATGGATTGATTAAAGGTCATAGCATTGATTAAACATGATTGTTTAACATATTGGACATGCAAACACTTACTAAACAAAAAATGTATAGTCACATTGGAAAATAGATATTCTACATCAACTTATACAACAAAATGGCATTGGATAAGGTACATTTGATGACCCATATAATTGGGCATTTCTAGTAATATTTCATTACAACGTCAAATCACATGATAAAGACAAAAAACAAAATCGATGTACACTAGACATAACATCGTTAAATTGTGATTTTTGTGCTAATTAATTGTGACATGGATAACAATTGGGGAGATGCATTCTAAACCTTCCTTCCCAACATAACATATATTGTTCTAATAGAATGTTATGTTGGATGGTGGTAGGTTAGTATCTTCCTTCAATTAACATGACAAATTTCACAAAGTTCAACGAGTATACTGGGGTATTTATATCAATAGTATATTTTTGGAAATTTCTTTAAAGACCGTATTAGAAAAAGGAATTTACCATTCAATTAAAACACCGCATGACAATTTGTTTGAAGCACTTTATTATTATACAAAGTGATGCTTAGAATCTGGTTTGTATTGAATCAGTAAGTTGAATTAAAGTTCAAAAGTGTAGAGAATTGGTTTGCATATGCTTGTAAACACACACACAAAGCTTACTGACTTCATAGAGGTATCCTGTACTAGTTAGTAAGACAAATGATTTTTTTGAGAAAGTCATATACAAAACATGAAACTAAAACACATGCATATGTATGTAGTGTTATCACATGCATATGTATGTAGTGTTATGGTTGGCATGCAGGTTTGATGTCTTTGGGGTATGATAAACCTTTACCAGCACCTTCTCCAACTACCCAAGCATTCTTAATCATCATATCAGACCTAAAGTTTCATAAGAAAGTCAAAGACCTTGCTTTCAAAAATGACCTCGATTTTTCATGTTTCATCTAGATGTTTCTTTTCTTTTTGCCCACTTTCTACCTTGTAGGTTTTGACTCATGAGAACATGCCATATGGACATTCACATCAATCAACATCGAAATGGCTCATATTGAAGCTTGCTATGAGCTTGTAGTTCTCATCAATCGCGTGTTCTTGTGCCTTTGCTAAATCTTTGCAGTGCTCTTTAAATTCTCTTCGTTCTTTTTTGAAGTCCCCCATTATTGCCCACATGTCAATAGAAATTGGTGCTAAGAGTGAGTAATCACCAAATTTCCATGCTTTGCTATTAACCAATGCTAAATTTATTTCCATTTGTCTTTCACGAATATAAGGGTTTGCATATGGAATTTTGTTGGGCTTTAATGGTGAGCTATTGAGAGGTGGCAGACTATCGTGTCTCTGTGTAATAATCTCTCTTTCTTCTTGAGTGTGATCATCCATAGCTATTAGGCTATGTGTGCCCACTGGGCAAGGAGATGTGTCTCCAAATAATCTCTCTTTTCTAGAATAAGTAGAAGACATCGTCCTTTAGTCCATGGATTTTGAAAAACCTTTTCATTAACTAGGGAGTTGTAATCATAAGATGTTCTTGTTCTTTCTCGTCTTGGATTATAATCTCTTCAAGTTAATTTTGCCCAAAAACAACGAGATGCAAATCATACATTCTATGGTTTGACCATGCAACATGGTTCTTGTTGAATAACGTAGATTCTTGATGAAGTGCTAGTCCTTAAAAATCAAAATGATGACGCTAATCATGTGGTTTGCAAATGATGCTCGACCAATAGTCAAGGCATCGATAGTCTTTGTGCAATTCCGAGAATTCATTAAATAAGGACTGGAAAATATTTATCGAGCTTGACACATCACTTTTAATGAGGATGATAGATGAGAAAAGAAAAAACACTTGAGTGGAATGTTGAAAAACATCTCTATAAAGAAGTTGTTTCAAAATGTGTACATAAATCCAATGTGAAATTTGACATGAACATATGGGATAGTGTTGGCTTTGGATGGAAATTTATGAATGTTGTGAAAGATTTATCAGATCCCATCTACTAATCCTCATCAATCTTTTAAAGAATGTGAATTCAAAGTAAAAGAGGAAAAGGTTATACCATATAGGTGAGTAGGAGAATCCAATAGGTATTCCTCTTACTTGCTTCCATACTTTATCTCCCAAACGTATGAACATGTTGTTAGTGAGCCTGTTTGTTATATTTATGATGTCCCATTTTTCAAACCTCAAACTCGCCTTATCGAATTTGTCTGTCCATATCCTGATTATTGGTTTATTTGTGTTACTTGGCAGAAGTATGCCCTTTTTCTTTTTCTTTTTAATGAGATTGTAATTATATTCTCCAATACTTCTTGCATGTTGGGCTTATGTCTTTTATTTTGACTCTATATAACCCTCACAAACTCCAATCATTGGGTTTATGGCTTTTTGGCTATGTATCTATCCTAAGTAAAGAGCTATGAAGAAACAAAAATAAAGGTCACATATCTCCAAGTTTGTCATATGAATACGGCCTAATGCAATTGATACAACTTGAAGATATAACTACTCTATTACCTACACACTACAATATCCCTTCTAGTTGTCTCAATCCATTCACATTAATTCCAAGGTTATTCATGTGAGCTCTTTGCACATAAAGTAGTATTACTAGGTTGGCTTGGCTATAAAAAATCATTTACCAACTTTAGGGAACAAATGCTTCAATCTATGTAAATACAACATAATGAACGTGAGAAATGTTCATCAATGTTCAGTATACCCCATGAAATCTCGCACTACAAAATTCTAAGGTGTATGGGCTTTCATAATCCTTTTCATTAGTCATCTTTTATTTAATAGACTAAAGGTTCTTTGAAGCACATCATGACTTGATGTCTTACTTGAAAAAAAAATTATCATGAACTTCAACTTAATAACATTAAAAGGAAAGATATTGAAAGAAATAGTTGGTACTTTAGGAGAATAATAAAAGTTTATGTGCACAACAATGGAACAAAGAAATAATATTATGTCCATCATCATATAAAAAAGGGGAACTAATAATCAAGATTCAAAGAATTCAAGTATAAAATCTTGCTTTTAATGATTTCATAATCTATGCTACTTCCAAAGGGTCATAACTTACTTGGGGTGGTTTCGAGTGAGCATGTTCCCTTACTCCATATAGTAGTTTGTGGAGGACTCTCATGGATGGATGAAGAGAATAGTATATTACTTACTTTCCTTTTGCTTTTCTCATTTTGCTTTTTTTGCAAAATTCAGTGATTTCCTTTTTAGCTTTTCAAGGTAGCTTTTCATTCAAAGCCTTATAAAATTACATTTTATTCTCTCCTTTGATTTTCTGGCGTAAAAATGAATTCATTATATATTCTTAATTAGTAATCATTTCTTTGTAAAAAGAAGAAAGCATAGATGAGTTATGATACAATGCACCATGTATTGCTTAAGAAGCACTGTATTGCATCTTAGTTAGTAGGAATACATCATAGTGAAGGATGATAGTACACGTTAAAAGGGCAATACATTCAATCCCTCACAAGCATGACAATGACTATATTGAGTCATGACAAGTGTGGGGAGAAGATTCAAGATTTTAGAATTGTCAAGCAAGCTAGATGGAGTGGGTGTGCACATGTCAAGACGCCTTGATAGAATTGGTCTACAAGGCTTCCACACACACTTACTTTCTTGTGGTTTTTTGATGTGGTTTTTCCCCTACCCACATGCAGCACACCCACATAACATGTGCGTAGGCCCCCTTATTGTATTGAGGGCAACCAACCTGTCCTTCGAGTACAATCCTCCCCAACCATTCCCATATTTTGTACTAGAACCAACTGTGGGGGCCATCGCTCGTTGTTGCAAGAGTTGAAATGAGGGCATGGACCAATGGATGTCCTAGCTAAGATGAAACGCCGGAGTAGCTCAAGTGCACATCTTGCACATATCTAGCAAATGAATGCAGCTGGGATGTCTAGCGAGGCTGAGTGTAAGTGCACATCCTGTGCAAATCTAGCAAATGAATGCATCAGAAGCCCCATGAAGATGAGGACCGACGAAGAGCGAGTTTGAGCTCAAGGCTCCTAGCTAAGTGTAAGTGCACATCCTGTGCAAATCTAGCAAATGAGTGCAGCATAAGCCCCATGAAGATGAGGACCGACAAAGAGCGAGTTTGAGCACAGGGCTGATATCCTTAAAAAGTTATGGAGAAAGGGGAGGAAAAAAGGGGGGGTGACGTGGTGAAGGGGAGGGGGTACGTAATAAAAAAAAGGGGGAAGAGAGAGAGAAGAGAGAGAAAATCTTGGTGTCCGCCATAGCCAGCGCAAGAAGAAAGCTTGCAAAGCTTAAAGCTTTGCTTTGGCCGTGGTTCATGCAGAGATTTTGCCCTACCCTTTCGCCTCAGATCATGCTCTCCCCGCCCTTTTGATGGCAAAACCCTTTTAATCTCCTCCCCTTCCTCCCCATTTTAATCCTTCCGCAGCCATGCTTTCCGTCCAAAATGCCCTCCGCCAGCCCCCCAGCCATCACCATCCCCCCAATAGCTTCCCCCGGGATCCCGTCAAGGCCGAACCTCCCGATCAGCAGCTCTCCCTCCCCTTGCATCCCAAATCTCAAGCTTCCGCTGCGCATCAGCAACTGCTCGGGTTGGATCAGGTCGATTGTAAGTCACTCTGCTTTGCATCAGTCTTTGGGATCCCAGATCACAGGCATAAGAGGAAGATTTATCGAAATTGACCTTTTTGTTTCCAAATCATCTGCTGTGTACTTCTATCGTGGTCATGATCAGGCATCATCGTATACATGTAGTTTCAATTGGTTTAATAATGTTAGAATGTGATAACTGTTTGATGCAGTTGATGAAGACACTCTTCTTGCATTGGCGCACAAGGAATACAAGGCTGGCAATTTTAACCAAGCATTAGAGCATTGTGGGGCAGTGCATGAGAAAAACCCGTTGCGTACTGACGCTCTTCTGCTATTGGGTGCAATCTATTACCAGGTCTTTGGTTTAATCTTTTCTCAAGCCTAAAGATTTGTTCATGTGACTAGGCGGTGAAGTTTTAGCATTATCTGTGCGGGTTTACTTCAATTCAATCAATGGAAATTGTATGTTTTTCAGCTTCATGACTTCGATATGTGCATCAAGAAGAACGAGGAAGCTATAAGAATTGATCCTCAGTTCGCTGAGTGCTACGGCAACATGGCTAATGCTTGGAAGGTAAATTCAGAGTCTTTTTTTGGCATTATCTTTTGTTTACATGGTTCATTTGTACCATGAGTAGTTACTCTTCTCAGTTATACGAGGTTTATGTCGATTAACTGTGAGTTTGGCTGACGCAAATTCCAGGAAAAAGGAAATATTGATCTAGCGGTTCAATACTACTCCATTGCTATCGAGGTAAATGAAACTTTTGCCCTTGCAATTCTCGATTTTTGTGAAACTCATTGAGAGCTTCAATAAGTGATGTTGAAACTTAAGCTTATAACAGGGCAACGAAATCATTTCTGTTGACTATTCTGCCAAATAGTAAGAAATACGGAGAATGTTTGCTGGAAGCTGATGGTTGACCTGCTTCTCTTTACAGCTACGCCCCAGGTTTTGTGATGCATGGTCGAATCTTGCCAGTGCCTACATGCGCAAGGGAATGCTACGGGAAGCAGAGGAATGTTGTCGCCAAGCTCTCTCTATTAACCCCAAATTGGTATGAATCTTGCAGAAGTGGAAGACTGAAGTCACTAGTCCCCTTATTGGGCTTCAATGAAATTTTAAGCGTTTGCAAACTTGAGCGTTGCTGCAGTCTTAATTATTTCCATAGACGATGTTTTGTGAAGCCACCTTTGATGATGCAAGTTTTCTTGGTATTTACAGGTTGATGCTTATAGCAATTTGGGAAATTTGTTAAAGGCACGGGGCTTGGCTCAGCATGTAAATGTCTCTTTGTCTCCTGAAGATGATCTTTCAAAGTGCATTTTGTCAACAATTATAACTTGTGCTAAGGTGAACCAGTGTGAGTCAGATCGTTTTTACCTCAACTCCCTGATCATACCTTGTTGGATGCTTCAGGCTTATCTTTGCTATGTGGAGGCTCTCCGGATTCAGCCTACTTTTGCCATAGCGTGGTCAAATATGGCTGGTCTATTTATGGAAGCTGGGGACTATCAAAAAGCGCTGGCATATTATAAAGTAAGTTCCTGGGTTATGCAGGGTGTGCTGGACCAAGTCATCAGTGAGTGGCATGAATGCGAGTGACAAGCATGAAACTATCGTTGGAAATATGGTTTAGCTTGTGTTTGTTTTATTAGCACTGCCTATTAAAAGGTAGTGGAGGATTGAAACTCTGAATTTCCACGTGTAAATTTTTAAAAGAAATAATTAAGTTGTGTTTCAAATTGCCATTTATGGAGATCATTTAACAGAAATTCCCTTTTAATAGCCCAACACACATTTAAAAAATGGTTTGCTTTCTCTTTTGCATCCAAAAGACCTTGCCTTACCACTATACTAGGAGGCCACACACTTGTGCACTCTTGTTTCCAATTACAATACACAGACTAAATGATGGGTCACCAAGTGCCTCATATTTGACAATGTCTAGTATTGTTCTTTCCTATTTGAAGGAATTGTGCATGCATCTTGCAGGATATACCACTTCTCTACACCGACATCTAATCATAAAGAGTACAGTTCCAACCCTAATGGCGTTTTTCATGGTATGTGTTCCAGGAGGCTATCAGGCTGAAACCTAACTTTGCTGATGCATACATGAACCAAGGGAATGTTCTAAAGGTCAGTGTTTTCAAACGATGCAAGGCATAAATATGATGATTTGAGCGATGCAGGTCTAAAACAGTCAGTCAACTCATTGCAGGCTATGGGACGGCCCCAAGAGGCCATAGTGTGTTATCAAAAAGCAATACAGATTAGACCGGATTATGCAATTGCTTATGGTAAGGACAAACTTCATTGTGCCAACTATCTTCATCGGTCTCTTTTTTCCTCCCACTAGCTGCATACGCATGTGCATATGCCTGTGTGTATTTGCTTCTTTTGTTCTTTTTTTGCACACACGGGTGCTTTGTAAGAGAGAAGGGGAACCTGCTTGCCACTTGGCTTCAGTGTCTGGAATATTCTGTGTCCTGACAGAATGTCCTTTTCGTGTTCTGTTGTTGTCTCATTTAGTGAAGGTGCGCGGCCCGGGACATCAAGTGATTGCCTGAGGCTTTAATTTCCCAACTCGTCTGTTTGGTCATAAAAAGTCCTGACAGCAATGGAGAACCTCATGAACTTGTATTCTTATACTAGTGTAGAGGTCATCACATATCACACACATGGCTGGAAAGTTTTTTGCCATTTATTTTCTTGGGGAACCAACGTACAAAGATCTTTAAATGGAGAGGAGTGCCGATGTCCCTTCGCAATCCAGCAACTAGTACAGCTGCCAGCCATAACTAGGGGTGGCGTTTCTTGTTGTATGGAGGGTCACTATCAGCATCTGGTAAGTGTGTGGTTTGGGTGACGGGGGGTTGCTGGGCACGGTGTCATGATGTGCAGGTAATCTAGCAAGTGTTTACTACGAGCAGAGCAATCTGGACCTGGCGATCCTGCATTACAAGCAAGCCATCTTGTTGGATTCTACTTTCTTGGAGGCGTACAATAATCTTGTGAGTCGCAATTCCATTTTTGTAAACGATAATAAGACCTGCTTCTTTTCAAGATTTTGCCTAGTTTTCTTTGTGAGCTTCTTGGTTTCTTATGAGCATTCCTTTGCTCAGTAGGTTTTGATGATATTAATTAAAAATATTTGTTTATGTCAGTTCTCAATTTAGAATATTGGCTACATTCTAGTCACATGTTATTTTCATCTGGCTTCACAGGGTAATGCATTGAAGGACGCAGGAAGGGTTGAAGAGGCAATAGTGTGCTATCAGGTCTATTTCATATGCTCAACCCAGTAATGCTTTTATGCATAATAGTTTTGGGTAATTCAATGTATTTTTGGCTATGAAGATCGAAGTAATGCATAGATTAGTAATGCTGCCAGTCTTGTAGTAATATTACAATATGGTGTACTGAAATAATGATTGAGCTGAATTAGAGAATCTACTACAAGAGGTAGTTCCTTCTCAGGCTAGTTCAGCTTACATATTGGCATGTTTCTGTTTGTTCTTAAGCAATATAAGTGATCCTGTTACATACATGCGTGCAGGGCCTAGGCATGCATCTAAATGTGTAAAATACATTTATACGTGCGTGTGAAATATATTTTTACACATGCATGCTCACATGTATATGTTCTGACTCTACACGCGCTGGGACATCGTAGCAAAAGTTTGTGAGCTGATGTTGTTACTGTCCTTTTATCAATTTATCTCGTAGGCATATAATGTGAATGCTCTTGATGACAGTATATCTCTAAAGCTTTGTCAGCCTTTCAAGATGTAGCTTCACAATGGACCTTGTTGGTGTAAAAGTTTGCAAGTGGCCCTACTTTCTATGTTTCAGTAGCAACTTGGAAGTAGGAGAGTTGAATTGCCTTATTTTGAACTCAGATCACCTTATTGATTGAGTGTGAACTCTCTATTAATGGCTTATAAGTGAAGCAGAGTGAAGATTTTATGAATGGAGTCTGATTGTCAGTATTGATACATACTAGCTTCAGTTTTCCGGACATGCTGGATGCCTGGAGTACTGGATGCATTTTTGAAGTCAGGAGATGAATGAATTTGGATTGTTACTGGCCCATTTTGGTAAATGACGATTTTTGGTATGGTTGTTGAAAAGGAAATGGGAAAAATGTAGTTTGAAGGAGGTTGAGTTGGCTACAGATCCTTGCAGTATTCCACACAACGCTTCAACTTTGAATAAGTCGAGTATGTGCATTTGTGGGGATGTTTTGTTTGGAAGCGAAAGAAACAAAGCTTATCTGGGAACCTGTCCTTAGGCATTTCAGAGGATTGGTGAATCTTGTAAGAAATAGTGGAGGGCTCATACTGAAGTATGCAACATAGTATTCCGGAAAGGGGTTCTAAGTTTACAAGAAATATCAGGCTATGTAGGAACTTGGTTTTAGTAAACAGAACTGAGTGTCCAGATTAGTGCTGTAGATGTAGCAGAAGGGAATCCAGCTGTCCTGATTGGTTGTGCAGATATTAGGGATATATGAAGAGGTTTAGAGAGATCATCTGAACGAATCGCTTCATGCATCATCCTCATGATGTGATGAATGCTAAGCAAGGCCGATATCAAAGCACAAAGGCCGCAAACTAGCATCACATGGGGCAGTCTGTATTCCAGCATCAAGGCTACCTTGTTGTCAGAAACAGAGGCGTGAATGCTTGAACCTCCAACGCAGATGGATCTAGGAAACTCTTTCCAAACACTTAGAGATTCACTACAGCAGAGAGGAGAGAAAGAGAGCTCAGTCTTTATTCATCCACAAGCGTGGGAAAAACTGCTGTCAGGAGAGCCAAACACTTCAGCAAAGATGCCGGTAAAAAACATTAATCAAGGAAGATGCAAAGCTGAGATCTCAGATGGAGCTGAATGCTCAAGACACTCCTCACTAAGCGCTGCCTTTTGAAGGGCTTCAATGTCGCTGTTTGAGTTTGCCAAGACCTCCCTTTTAAGACCAAGAATTTAGTACATGACCAAGTTCAGAGGCCGTTTATGGAGCAGGTTGATGGGCAGCAATGACCAGCCCACAAGACGTGTGCAGAGAAGCTAGTAAGTGAAAGAGCAGCAGGAAGAACTCACAGAGGACTTCTGCCACTCTTCAGGTTGTACAGACAGACCCCAAAGCTAGCCTGCAGCAGACCAATAGGTCAACTATAAGTAAAGGGGGCAAGCCTTCAGGATCTCAGTTATCATCTCTTGCAAGCAATAGCCAGCAGTCAGCCAGGGTGAGTGCTGAGCAGTAAGGGGCATGCATCCACCAGCTAGCAGCATGAAGATGATTGGCGCACCCTCGTTGGGCCAAGGCAGTCCTTAGAGCCATGTTCTAATAAAGTTGGAGTCACACTCAGGCTATTATCCAGTTATAGGAAGAACAAAGCAACTAGCGGGGACGGTTGCACCCAATACTGGTGTCTTGTCTTTGATGCTTTGTGTTAATGCTAGCATGTATGCGAGTCTTCTGCTATAGACAAAACATAAGATTCCAGTATATAGCCCAAAGTAAAGTGAAATTCTAGACCAGCAGAAGAGTGAATAGAGTGGCTTCTATGTGCCCAATTTCTCCTCTTACCAGTGTGGAGTGTGCACTTATCCAATAAGATTGTATTATAGTTTGGTGTTGAGGAGCGTTTGTAAGGGAAATATATAATCTCCTCACGTTTGGATTAAGTGATTGAGATTTGTTGAAGATGGTGAATACGTAAGCCTCCTAGTTTTAGCAGAAAAGTCAATAATTGCTATACTAGTGGCTTCTATGTGATCCATAGGGATATGGGTGGTGTAATAAATTTGCAAAGTTCAAAAAGTTGAATGGAATTCAGAGACTGCGGAAGGCTATATTTGTTACTATCCCAATTTCTTCTCTTGCCAGTGCTGAGTGTGCACTTATCCAATAAGATCATATTGTAATTTGGAGTTGGACTGAGGAGCGAAAATTGTTCTGGTGCACCGCTGACTCGATTGTTTTATAGCAGAATGCGATTCTTCTTGGTTTTCTTTTTTCCATTTTTTGCTGTGAGTTTCACATAGTTGCATGCTGTCAGGTATGTTGACAAGTCAGGTATGTTGACGACAACATTGAAGTTTGTTGGTGTTTGCAGGCTTGTCTTCAGCTTCAGGCAAATCATCCTCAGGCCCTTACAAATTTGGGAAACATATATATGGAAGCGTAAGTGTTGCAGTTCTGTTCATGTCCCACTAAAGTACTCGTTTTGCTATATGCATATGTTAACAAGGCTTTTGTCTGTCTTTGATGATGTCTCAAACTCGTTTGTTTAACTTGGGTTAGTCTTGTTCGCTTTTGTACACCTCTACACTTCATGTCTTCAATTTGGGTTGGCAGAAACATGGTCAATATTGCAGCAAACTTCTATAAGGCGACGTTGACAGTTACTACGGGCTTATCAGCACCTTATAATAATTTGGCAACCATTTATAAGCAGCAGGTTAGAGTGTTTGGCTTGTTTTTTGGGAAATCATCTGCCTTTGCCAGATGGCAAGTGCTAAGGTGCTGAATTGAAACGTCTTTTGACAGGGACATTATGCTGAAGCAATAGCGTGCTACAATGAAGTCTTACGCATAGACCCTCTTGCAGCAGATGGTCTTGTGAACAGAGGAAATACTCTGAAAGAAGTCGGTCGTGTGAGTGAGGCTATTCAGGATTATGTCCGTGCTGTGACAATACGGCCAACGATGGCAGAGGGTCATGCCAACTTAGCTTCAGCTTACAAGGATAGGTTTGTGGCAATCTCCTAAGAGTGTCAAAAGTTAACGTACTTTCTGGTTTTGATTTTCCAAAATTTTGTTGCAGTGGTCATGTAGAGGCTGCCATAAAAAGCTATAAACAGGCTTTGAATCTTCGATCTGACTTTCCTGAAGCAACCTGTAACCTGCTTCATACTCTGCAGGTTTGTCTCAGCATTATTCTCTTACCTCTCTGTGACCTTTGGTTAGAAGGCATTCAGTGAAGATGGCGCTGTTTAGCACAGGAGCTCTTAAATCTTACTGTCATGTTGGGCAAATGCCGCGATGCTGGTTTAGGGGGCTTTTGTTGTCTTGCTACACTTATGCAGCTCTTGTTTCAGTCTTTGATTCTTCCTGGGGAATGAAAGTTTTCTTGAATCTTTTTGCAAGAACATAAAGGAACCTGATCTACTGTAGTAGAATGTTATAAGGTGCACCTATACAGGCCAAAAGGTAGTAAGGAACATTTTTGGAAGGAAATGTGATTCAGAAGAATTCATGGTCCGATAGATGCATAGGCACTAATTCTGGTTGTCTCCAGAGACAATATCCTTGATGTCCTGTTTTCAATGGCAGCACGGTAGTGCAGCAGCCCTTATTTAATATGTGACACTTTATAGTTCTCTACCGTTCTAGAACATTGAGCAAGTGGGTGGAACCTGGACTGGATTGATACATGAACCTCAGAGTGTACTTGTAACCATGTGGAAGGTATGCTTTATACTGTGGCAGGCCCTTGAAGTGTTGTACCCCCATGTTGTAGGTTGAGTTGGAAAGTGTACAGGCTGCTTCTGGAATCTATGGCCAGCTTGAGTGGCTGAGAAAATGTAGTCGTGGGTGACAGTCAGGCATTAGTTTTGTTATGTCCCATCAATCCTCAGAAAATCTACAACTAATTACTATCTATCGGGTGTGCCACAACTAATGTGTTGTAACCTATTTGAAAAGGCAAAAACACCCAGAAGGTCTTAGTAAACAGCCCTTAAGAAGTTCAACATCAACAAGAACAATCCATTGTTTCCATGTGACTTGTAAATGGCAGTCTGAATTTTGAGAATGCGCTACGACACTTTGTTTAGGCTGTTCCACTAACGAGAGGTTTTCTGAGTTTTGCCACTCTGTGGATGTGTGTGGTGCACATAAATAGAAGCCTGCTTCATTGTATGTCTTATGTTTCAGTGCGTATGCGATTGGGAGGATCGTGAAAACAAATTTGTGGAGGTCGAGCGTATTATCAGGCAACAGATTAAAGTAAAGTTTGTTTATTAATATTTTTTGTTCCAAGCTATTTCTTTTGCTTTGGTATTCCAATTATTGGCTATAAAGGCCTGCCTTAAAGTATACTGCTCACAGATGTAGGTGCATGGATTGATACCGTGATGTTTTACTGTATTTGGCAGATTCAAGTTTTTCCTAGTGTGCAGCCTTTCCATGCAATTGCGTATCCCCTTGATCCTTTGCTTGCTTTGGATATAAGGTAATTGCTGCTGGTTCGTTTTATGGTTTTTTGATCTTGTAAGATGCAATGAATATTGATGTACTCAAGAACTGCCCCTTATGGTTTCAGCCGCCAATATGCAAAGCATTCGTCTCTAGTTGCTTCACGGTTTAGCTTACCACCCTTCAGTCATCCGTTATCAGTGCCTGTGAAGAGTGAGGGTGGTTCCGGGCGACTGAGAGTAGGGTATGTACTATGTTCTCAAAGTCCAGGAACGATAGTTTGGTAACTTTGAGAATGATAGTTTGGTTATGATTTGTGTTCTGGTAAGGCCCTTGGAAACTCCTTGTTTGATCTTCTGGCTTGCTATTATTGCAGTTATGTAAGCAGCGACTTTGGGAATCATCCTCTCTCTCATCTCATGGGTTCTGTTTTTGGGATGCACAATCGAGAAAATGTAGAGGTACTCAGAGAGATATGTATCATGGTTTTGCCAAGGTTTCTCAATGGCTTCATATGTATTTAAAACTTTTTGTTTGGTTTGGTTGGTAATTCTGGCGAGTCAGGTGTTTTGCTATGCATTGAGCCAAAGTGATGGGAGTGAATGGAGGCAGCGTATCACAGCTGAAGCAGAACACTTCAAAGATGTATCGTCTGCTGTTTCAGATGTAATTGCAAGATTAATTGCTGAAGACCAGATCCAGATCTTGATTAATCTCAATGGGTATACCAAGGTAGGTGTTAGTGTGAGGACTGCACTGACCCTTGAATTTTGATTCGCCTTCTTTCTTGTAGTATAAACTTATTGTCTTGACAGCTTTCGTGCATAGGTATATGCACTCTCAACACTTGATGCTTTTTTATCGTTTCTTTACATTGCATTGCTTCTTCAACCAGGGGGCAAGGAATGAAATTTTTGCCATGCAACCAGCTCCAATACAGGTTTCATACATGGGGTTTCCTGGCACTACCGGTGCTGATTACATTCATTATTTAGTGACTGATGAGGTAAGCACATAGTGGAGATTTGCCCATTTTCCTTTCGCTGGTGCATTCTCATGCCTGACTTTGACAATTGGTTTCACAATATTCTTTTTGAAGTGGGAAGTTGTGCACTTTGTTTCACAATATTCTTTTGAAGTGGGAAGTTGTGGAATGTTTGCAGTTTGTTTCTCCGGCTTGTTATGGCAACATCTACTCTGAGAAGCTTGTCCATTTACCGCACTGTTACTTTGTCAATGATTATAAGCAGGCAAGCTCTAGCTGACGTTGATCTTCTGTCACCAATTTGTATACAGAATGCATTTAAAAAATTAGGTATTTCAACCCTTCTTCTCTTTGCTGCAGAAAAACCTTGATATTTTGGATCCGAATTGTAAAGCCAAGCGTTCAGACTATGGCTTGCCTGAAGATAAATTTCTATTTGCATGCTTCAATCAGCTGTACAAGATAGATCCAGAGGTTTTTGTGACATGGTAGGCTGTTGTTTTAAGTCAGTACATTTACAATTTTACATGCAGTCAAGCTCTACACTATCAGATTGTACCTGAATGGTACTATCATTATTTGTCAGGTGCAATATACTCAAAAGGGTTCCAAATAGTGCTCTATGGCTCTTGCGTTTTCCGGCGGCTGGTGAGAACAGACTGCGGGCATGTAAGTAGCTCCTTTTTCATAGCTTGATCGTCTCACGAAGAGGTAGTAGAAAAGAACTAATCTCATTTTGACATTGTACAGATGCCATGTCGCAAGGTGTCCAGCCTGAACAGATTATTTTCACAGACGTTGCAGCTAAAAATGAGCATATTCGCCGAAGCTCTCTAGCTGATCTTTTCCTTGACACGTAAGATCCCCTTTTGTGACTTAATCCAAAATCAGTCTGTTTGTATAGAATAAATTGGTTTTCTATGGGCAGGTGATCTTCTGCATTATCTTGCTTCTGCTTATATCAGAGCTGCTGATGATGATCTCTTCAATTTTCCTGAACATTTCCTTCCTTGTTTGTCTTGGTTCTCTCCCCCCCCCCCCCCCGGTCCCCCCCTTCTCTCTCTCTCTCTCTCTCTCTCTCTCTCTCTCTCTCTCTCTCTCTCTCTCTCTTTTGTTTCTTACCTTCATTTTTCTAAATTTAATTTGTAAGATTGTAAATATTCTAGTGTAATGAAGGTATATGTATAAGTATGGGCTATCAACTGCTCTGTTTGATAAATTGACCTTACAACATTTTTAGCAATCATGGTCTTATCACAAACAATTGTGAATAAGTTTTCTCAAGGTGTGTTAGGTGAGTTGTGATGTTTTTTGCAAAGATTTAATTCAATTTTTTGGTGTTGGTGGAGTAAAACCCCCTTTGTTTGTTGTGAAGGCCTTTGTGCAATGCACATACAACAGGCACTGACATCTTGTGGGCTGGGTTGCCTATGATAACCCTTCCCCTGGAGAAGATGGCCACGAGAGTTGCCGGATCTCTTTGCATGGCTACTGGTTGTGGGGAGGAGATGGTAGTGAAGAGGTGTGTGCTCTATTGTTTTCTTACTATATGTCAAGTGCT
The DNA here is from genome assembly GCF_047967505.1 of Dipteris shenzhenensis. Classification (NCBI taxonomy): domain Eukaryota; kingdom Viridiplantae; phylum Streptophyta; class Polypodiopsida; order Gleicheniales; family Dipteridaceae; genus Dipteris; species Dipteris shenzhenensis. The sequence continues at coordinate 7,205,974 of NC_141623.1, forward strand.
TAGTATATTGTCTTCACATGTGTGTCCGCTTGACCTTCTTTACTCTCTTTTGAATTAGCATGAAAGAATACGAGGAAAAGGCAGTTTTACTAGCGACAAATCCCTCAATGCTCAAATCATTGAGTACAAAGCTCCGGGCAGCCCGGTTGACATGTCCCTTATTTGACACTGCGCGATGGGTAAGCTAGTACTTCCATCTTAACTCTCGTTTTCAAGGTACTTTTGAGAATAGTCTATCTTGGGGTACTTATTCAAGACAAATATGAGACCATGTTTGAGTTGGATATTTTATTGACTGCTCAGGTGAAAAATCTGGAAAGGGCATATTTCAAGATGTGGAACCTGCATTGCTCAGGGAAGCATCCACAACCCTTCAAAGTTGTAGAGGATGACTCAGAATTCCCTTTTGATCAATGATGTTATGGGAATCATTCTACTTATCTTTAAGGCATCCAAGAATCAACCCTTCAGGTAAAAGCTTCATATGATACATTGGGAGTCTAAGCAGCAGTGACTTCTATGTTGATGGAGCGGAGGGCATGTTTTGAGGAAATTCCAGAATCGAGCACACAACACATGAAGATGGATGTGATGTTTGCAATGGAAGTTGATCTAAACATGCAGCTCTTTAATGGTTGCTGATTATTTGAAAGAAAAAGGGGTACAATATTTTTGTATATGTCAGAAGGCTTACATCATTACAACGCCTCAAACCAATTGGGGTCAAGAAGGCCCAATCATTCAGTGTGAATGTTCAAGCAGACTTGGACATCATATGAATCTCAGGTTAGACAAGCAGGCCAATTGTTTTGATCTTTAAAAGCAGTTGTCTTAAATAAAAACAGTAACCTATCGTCAGAAAGCATACCAAAAGGCAACTGTGAAGAGATCAATTGTATGTTCGCTCTTTCTTTTGAAGTAACAAACCTAATGAGGGTAGTTTCTGTGCTCGGTGTTCTCATTTTTTTCTAATGTTTAACTCTTTTTTTCTCACATCACACTAAATTTACAGAGAACACCATAGATGCCACAATACATGGTTGCTTTTTTGGAGAAAATTTGCAGGACTGCTATTGAGTACGTCTACCAAAGGAGATGTGCTGGTGTAAGCTGAGGGCGACCACAAAATGTTAAATCAAATGGACTTTTGCATCAAGGTGTCTGGAGGAATGTGTGTATTTTTTAAGTAAAACAAAATTTAAATCCGCACAATTATTAGTTGAAGCATGATACGAGTTTCTTCTGTGAAACTCAAAATTTCAGACATGGAAGCTTGTCAGAAAAGAATTTTCACATCGTGAAAAATCTTCCATGTCCTGCTTTGCTACTGTTGGCTCCCTGAACTCTATTGAGTTTCATAAAGGTAACTCGTATTGCCATTCTGCATGCTTTAGCTCAAAATCTGCGGATTTAAATTTTGAAATCAGTGTTGAAACATTTGCAGTGGCAACACAAAAATGTAGACACGGGTCTTTTTGGTTAGTGATTGAGATTGTTTGCAAGAATGCTATTGAAAAAATTGCCAGTTATGCTCAACCAGTATTTACAAGTACGATGTAGACATTTCAATGCTTTCAGCTTTACCCCAGTATTGAAATGTCTGGCAGTGGGAACACAAAAATGTAGACATGGGTCTTTTTTTTCTGCAGCTAAAACTTTTACTTTTACAGGCAATAAACATGGTTTTTCTACGATAGTGTCTCCTGGCCTTGGGGCTGGAGCTTGTTTCAATGCAGCCACTTTACTGTTGCTGAATAATTGTGAAGAGAGCGGAGCTGCTTTCTGAAAGAAGAGAATATAATCACTGCTATCACTTTCATTTGCCTGTACATGCTGTGTCTGAGAATCCCTGTCAGTTTTAAATGACTTCTCTGTGTATGGTGGGTCTTTCACAGCTCTCTCCGTTGGATCGTTTGAAGCTAAAATAGAAGCTGTCATATGGCAGGGGCCTTTATTCCTTGGGAAACATCCATGGAGTTTAAAATGGATGAGACATCTTCCAAGCTGAAAGTAACCTCTTCAATTTACACACGGCACTAATCCATCTAATTTTTTTGAAAGAACTATTTTGGATATTCTCTTATCATGGTTGTAGACGTGCATGACTGTGACTGCGACTGTCTTCCAAACTTCTTGTAGCTGTGCTTCAATGGAATTCTTCTCTGTTAAACAAACTCTGGAGCCTTGCAGTTGATACCAGAATAATGTAAACATTGAAATTTAGCATTAAAAAAGCAGTGAAACTTAAGTACTGTTAAAAAATTGGTCCTCGAAGCATTATAAGGTCCACAATTGTTCACTTCAGCAAGTTTCCTGATGTCATTCTGAATCCTATTCAATTGATTCCGCATGCCCCAGTGAGTGCTAATGAGTAGTAGAATACAAAATAACAAAAATGAAAAACAAAGAGATATATAATCAATCAAATGCAATTTTCACTTGGAGATAGTCTGCCTAATACATTTTAAAATTGAGTTTTTAATATTGAAAATGACAACTTACCTCTAAAGGATATTCAACACTTGTGTTATGCATGTATATATATATCTGTCGGTTTCTTGGCTCTTGTCCTGTCTATCCTCTCTCTTTAGAAATCAGAGACTTTTTAGAAATGAGACCAGTGTCTTGTTTTGATATCAAGATTGGATTATTCTTCAGAATCAGAAAACCAATACTAGACCTGTGTGGCCTATTTTGCTTTTCATGGTACGACCATCACAATTGTCATGATGTCTTATTGGATGCAGGTGACATTGATTGATGACGTAACTTTGGGAATGTTGTGTCGAGACAGAAATACCTGGATGTGCACAAAAAAAGAAGATATTATATAGCACCAAATAGTTTACACCTGGTCCTTTATCTCTCTTTCGGATTTTTCTCCTATACATGAGCATCATCTAGCAGATGTTGAATATCTCGTGCGCATATGTAGTCACTTTACCACACTAGATGTAATTAGAAACAGGGAAATAAAGACTCCCTGTTTCTAATCTACAAAATTCTAGGATCGTTTCGTTTTGAATCCCTAGAACAACACTTTCCTAGAATCCTAAGGTCCAATAGCTCATTCTTCATTTCCTAGAATCCTAAGATCTAATAGCTCATTCTCCATTTGAACCCCCAAAACAACACTTATCCTAAGATCGAATAGCTCATTCTTCATTTCATGGAAAGTCATATCAATATCTAGACATTTGATGCTTTGCATCCATTGCATCATTGCAGACTCGTCCTTTAGTTCATAAATCTAGGTCAAGCTTCTCGAGATTAGAGTCCATCATTCTAGTCATATACTTGTTTGAAGTCTCATGTTGTCTTCATATTTCTCCCAAGCTTCTATGGTGTTTGTATTTATTTATTTATTTTCCAAAGGAACCTTCTATTAATGCTTGAAAGACTTCATACAAAATAGCAGCCCCGAAGGTGCCAAGCTGAAAAAATACCAAGAAAAGGTTAAAAGAAAAACCAGAGAAACCTAACTCATTGCTTAGGGAATCTCTGGTACCGGGGCTAACAGCCAAGTGGGGGGACTATACAACCAGCGAATCCCTCGTGGAGTGAAGATGTAGAAGACTCCTGCAGGCCAAGCCTTGTAGTATCGAGCACACTGCTCAATAGTCGCTCTAGAGCCTCGAGTCCCATGCTCCCAAGTGGAGTGTAGCGTATAGATAACATGCCAGATGGCAACCATGGTAGCCGCAGGTGGAACTTGATGCTCATCCATCACGAGACTGCAACGAGCCACCCAAATGTTCCACGGAGTGATACTTGCTACCACCTCTTATAACACCGTCCTCCGGAGGAGAAAGAGGAGCCAGGCTATCAAGAGGGATTGCCTCATGGAGCTCTATCCTATGTATGCTTTGACCTTGTATCCAGTAGGTTGGGGAGATCTCATCGATTTGGAACGCATCCCCTCCCTCCATCAACCAGGCCGATGTAGTCCCTCTGAAGACTCTGCATGCGGGTCACGATCTTGAGGGTTCCTATCCAGATCCTCGTTGCTCTGTGACAGCTCCAAAGGCAGTGCAGAATCGTCTCCAGGAAACCATCGGAGCAACAATGGCACTGCCCCTCCACTTGCATTTGCTCCAACCACGGTCCGATGGGCAAGCCTCCATGGGCAGCCAGCTAGAAGAAGTAGGATATCTTCCTCGGCCGCAAACTGGACCATAACCATGTCCAAAACTTGGAACGGACATCCTAGGACACTCTCTGGGTCACCTAATGTCGCTCCCTCGAGGGGGTCCACCTCAAAGAGTCCATCTGAAGCCTCTTGCCAATCTGTGTGGCATAGGAAAAGAAGGGCATCTCATCCATCTGCTCGGCAAGGCCAACCTTGGAGGGCTAGAACCACTCTCCCGGATCCCACTAAACCTCCCTCAAGGGTCTACCCTCCCATAGCCAGAGGTGCCATTTGGGGGCATTCTGCTCTAAAATATTGCCACTCCTTCCCCAAACGTCCCACCACTTTCATCATCTGCTAGTGAATCCCATCAAGACTCATCCATCTCAGGGTCCCTCTCAGTGAGCGGATGAAGTAGGCCTCCAGATCCTACACGGTAGAAGTCATCCTCAAAGGGACACCAGTTCGAGAAAATTGCCCCAGCCAAGTGATGTCCCTCCAAGCGTGGAGTCCCTCCCACCAGGACTCAAGGATGGCTAGGTCGATCTCTCTCATCTGTTGCCCTGCCCCTCACAGATACGCTATGGCGCCTCGCCTCACCTCTGACTCCATGGGTAATCTGCTCCGTTGTCCAAGCATACACCCCTCCTGAACTCGGATCTCTGGGTGCCACATAAGGGGCTGATGCTCAAACTCCTCTCTGCATCTGGGCGAAGCACGAATGAGACCCCTTGCTAGTCTCTGCCAAACCTTGTGAAGACTCCGCATCAAAGGGGAACCCTTCCCTGTAAGGGGAGCCTCTGAGAAGATCCACCTGTGTGAAGGCTGCCACTGTCCTCTGGTGCGTAGGGTGTTCTTGAGAAGCCCTCTCTGTAAGAGGAGCTTCCAAGGCTCTGCACCTGGAGTGAGGCCGTGAACAACCAACTTGCCCAGAAGGGCTCTGCTTTGCATCTCCGGATCTATGATACCCAAGCCTCCCAATGCCTGTGGCATGATACCGTCTGCCAAGTGACCTGGGCTCTAGTGTTCCACGTGCCGTCCGATCCCAGCCAAAGGAAGTTTCGAACCAACCGTCGGAGCTGCCCAATGCATCCTCTGTGAAAGCACCAGTAGGAGGTGATATACTAGGCCGTGGCGAGGACCTGGTTTGCCACTAAGGCACGCCCTGCTAGGGAGAGCTTGGTCGAGCTCTAGTAGAGAAGCTGGCGCAGAACACACTCAACGACCGAGGCGATTTGCTACTTTGCTATAATATCAATACCAACCTGGCAACTGAGGTATCTTGTTGTCTGGCCCCGCGGTATCCATCTGAAGCCAAAATCACTCCCCCACTCATGGATCTCCCGTGTCTCCTAATGGCCCATGAAGAAACCTATAGACTTTGTCCAGTTGATCCGTGCTCGCTCACGATCCTGAAGCATTCTCCTTCGCCTAAGGGCATGAGCTTGAAGCTCCTCACTGCTCCTCTGAATCGCATCAGCCACCCACGAAGCCCAGCCATCACCCGATGTCATCTCTGATTGCTCCCAAATCCCTGCCATGGCCTGCTGGATCTCCTTGTCCTGCAGAAGGTCCGCTAGAATGCAGACCCCATTCTTGGGGAGACCTCGGTGGGGCTGCTCTAAGTGAAGTACTACGGGAGAGTGGTCTGACATCGTGGTACCTACCAAAATCCTGGTAGAGCCGCCTCGGTGTAGTGCCCAATCCCCAACATAGAAATGGTCTAGTCTCTCGAGTAGTCTATTGTGTCTCCTCTGTCTGAAAGAGAATAGAAGGCTGCCAGGTATCCTACTGAAATCTGGCTCTTGCCACGAGTCTTTGCCACTGATCATGAAAATGAAGTGCTCCCAGGTGCTACGCTCTGCTGTTGGCATCTCAGAGAATGAGGCGCCGCCCTGCTTGTCTTCCCCAAACTCTAGGTTGTTGAAGACCCCTCTAATAATCCAGGAGTCTACATCCGAAAGACTCTTTGTCAACCTCCTCCAAAAGGCTAGGCGGTGCTGTTTGCACACTGGGGCATACACATTTAGGATCCAAATCCTAGACTATCCCGTCCTGACTCCCATCCAAACTACCCGTCCTGGGACAAGCTCACCGTGATCGTAGACCTCTGGAGCCAAAGTCTGTGAAACCAAGATGTAGACCCCTTTGCTCCGTCCTACTACCGGGGACCACTCCTTCGGACCTCTCCCTGGGAGGAGGTGGTGACGCTATCTGATGTCTGCTACTGAGAACATATGCTCGAATGTCGAATGTCCATCCTACCACGGCCCTTTGCATCTCTTGTCGGAGTATTAGGTATTGTGGCTGACTACGAGCACAGTCGTGGAGCTCATGCACATTCCAACTCACTATGGTCCAGCTCATGAGGATGGGAGTACAGAGAACAAGGCTCTCCTGTGAGTGGGTGCCTATTCCAGAAAGAGTGTTGTGACTTTGCCGGGGGTTTGGAGGGTGAATAGTCCGTGTCTATGCGACGACGTACTAGGGTGGATATCGGCTCAATGCCTATCTTCCGTGCCCACTTCATCATGAAGGGGACTTCAACCCCAAATCGCTCCGCATACTTCTGGAGGGGCCAGTAGTATGCATGATCCACTGTTGCCTCAAGCGGCAATCTAATAACTCCTACCGCGAAACCACACATCGGCTCCTCTCGTGTGAAACTCAGCTGGAAATTCACCTCCGCACCATGGGAGTACCAAAGATCTAGTCCCTGTGCTCCCATCCACTCGTCCATGCGTGCAATCTGGTCTCCCATAATAGCATTAAACACCTCTAGGGTCCACTTCTCCAACCCTGTGGAGGCAAACTGGAAACTCCAAATGGGGTGTGTCTGAGAGCCCACTGCACTGATCAAACCCCCCTTCCGTGGATGTAGGAAACCACACATTGGCTCCTCTCGTGTGAAGCTCAGCTGGAAATTCACCTCCGCACCATGGGAGTAGCAAAGATCCAGTCCCTGTGCTTCCTCGCTCCACCCTGCTCCTTCGCCTCCAACCGCTCCCCCCACCCCTTGCTGCTCCTCCGCCCCTGATCTACCCTTCCTTCTCCCCACCTTCTTGCCTCCCAGCCTCCTATCCCTTCCAGTGCGCACCTCCTCCCGACCTCCTACCTCTCCCGCCAGCATGCCTCCCTCCTCCATCTTTCTCCTCCGCTTCCCCTGCCTCTCCCGCCCTCTTCTCTGCCCCTTTTCCTCCCCCCGTAGGCACTTCTTCCCCATCTTCCTTCCACTCCCTCCTCCTCTCCTTCTCCTCTCCTTTCTCCCTCCTTTCCCTCCTCCCTTCTAGCTTCCCTTCTGCCCTCTCCAGCTCTCTCCTCTGCCTCTTCGCCTCACCTCGCCTTGACGCCCTTCTTCCTCTCCCCCTTTTTTCTCATCTGCCTCCCTGCAACGGGAGCTTTTGTGCTTGTTAAGGTGAAAGAAAATCTTGGTGGTGACCCTTGGTTTGGCAATAGGGGCTCTATGGCAGCACCCTCGACTCCCACAGCCGTTAAGGTTCTTCTTTCCCCAACTAACAAGCAACAGGTACCGGCAGTTCAGTCCCTCCAGGACAAGGCGCTATGGGCCTCACGCCTACATGGAGACAGGTGTGAGAGTGAATCTAGGCAAGCTTGACATTGACCACATCCAGGAGGTCACCATCTATAGAAGAGGTGTTTTCCTCATCCAGTTGAGCTCCCCCGACACTGCCTCGACACTCATGGAGTAGAGTCCCATCCTCCTTAGCCCGCATCTAGTTTACCTCTTTCCTTAGTACCGTGGGTTCACAATGGAGGATATGGACACGACACATCATGTTCCACGTTTTTTTCGGTTACGCTCTGCTTCCCAGGGCTGCCCAAGGAGTACTGTGCTCGAGTCCTTGCAAGAGTCAGCTGCCTCAGTTTTAGCAAATGATGGAGTCCCCAGGATCAGACTGGTGGTTGAGAGACCAGAGTCCCTCCCAGAGACCCTTGAAGGGGGCGCACTTTCCCAGTGTGTGGAGATTCCAGGCTACTAGGCCAATGTCTTCGGTGCAGATACATGGGTCACCTCGCCAGAGATTGCCCCCATGGCCACCCCTAAGCGCCTCCCCCCCCGGCAGAGTAGGCAGAGCCAGCAAAGCAGAGTCCCACGCCCCCTTAGACAGGAGCAGCAGGAGTCTCAGACCCCCCTGGGTGACCCCTTCAAAAGGGGACTGGACCCAGGATAAAAAGAAAAAGAAACCAAGCAAACAAGATTGCAAACGCCGTAGGCAGAGGGCCAAACACAAAGAGAGAGAGAGAGAGAGAGAGAGAGAGAGAGAGAGAGAGAGAGAGAGAGAAGGTTGTCTGTAAGGCACCGGAGGAGGAGGAGCAGTAACAGTAGGAGCCCTTGCATGGGGATCCACCTCCCTCAGTGGAAGGGGCCACCGCCTAGCCAGATGTTGCTCATGTGGCAGAGGTTCATCGTCCGCATCCACCCTTGCATCAAAAGCAAACTCCAGGAGTTCATGATGTGGCGATGGCAGACAATAGTTAGGCAACGGTTGAGGAGGAGTAGATCCAGGGCCCCGACAAGCCTGATCAACAGGGGAGCTTGTGATCGCCCCCTTTCCCCTCCCTCCCCCCTTTCCCCTCCACTCCCCCCCCAGGTTCCCGCTGCCCCCTCCTCCCCCCCCCAACCCCCTGCTGTGATCACTCTCACCACCTGTCCCCTTCCCTCCATCCCCCTCCTCTCGCCCCCACTGCCCCTCTCTCCACCTCTGTAGCAGGTTCCTCCTACAAAGCTTCGACACCCTATCAATAGGCAAGGGTAAGACGACGTCCCCTTCTGCTCCCTCACCACAGCATCAGGCCCATCCAAGGAGGGAGCCAGAGGGATGGGGCTCATCCTCTAGGTCATCCGTCCCCCACCTCCAGCTTGGCGCCCCTTATCACAAGACTTCTGGAGGTTGGGACCCTAGAACTACCTGGAGATCCTGGACTCCTATCCTTTACCCCGCTAGTGGTAACGCTTATGATCCTGCATCCACGGAAGGGGGGTTTGATCAGCACAGTGGGCTCTCAGACACACCCCGTTTGGAGTTTCCAGTTTGCCTCCACAGGGTTGGAGAAGTGGACCCTAGAGGTGTTTGATGCTATTATGGGAGACCAGATTGCATGCATGGACGAGTGGATGGGAGAAGGCAGGGCGGAGCGAGGGTGGAGCGAAGAGCTTTTCTTGCAAGTTTCAGTCCTTGCACTCCAAGTTTTCATGGTGTTTGTATTAGGAAGAAGAGAGATTCTTTTGGATTCTAGAAGCTTGTTTTCATCCGTTTTGTGATAAAAAATGCATTTGATAGAAAATGCATTTGACTGTTGGAGAATACAATACATTTGATAAGAATAATACAATTTGTACAAAATCAGAAGGGATGTTTCAATAGTAGTTTGTGCAGTAGTCACGTCTTGAGATTGCCTATATCATCCCTTAATTGGTTCATTTCTGCCACTTGAGAAGGAGACATTTTTATTACAAATTTGTAGAAGGAATTCTTAGGTATAGCATCACCAGTCTTCCACCCAGGAGGAACCCAGCATGGATCTCCAACTCTTACCTGTTTTTTTATTTTTACGAGACTAGCATCCTCCAACCAGTGCTCCATTCCACCTTTCGAGTTTTGTCTTGATGTTGAAAGCATTTAACATTGCTTATGGTGGTGTCTTGTCATATGCTTTAAAACTTGATCAAGTAGTCGTGTACCCCCAATGTGCTTTCTTGCTGTAGCTTCTAATGTGGACCTTGATATTGGCCATCCTAGAACAACACTTTTATAATGCATGATGTCTAGAGTTTGACTTGAACAGTCTTGTTCTGCAAAATAAATTTACTGTAGAATACGCACTAGTTTCTTTGTTAGAAGGATAAAGATAAATTTATTGAGGGATATAAAATGTAACCTTTCTCTAGACCATCTTCCTTGCATATCTTTAGGAAATTTGAGGATGCTCATCACCCCTCTAGCAATGGTTGTTGATATTTTGCTCGAGTACGCTACAAGTAGTTTAGGTCCACGGGACATAATCTTTGTTTGTCCTCCATGTACTCTTTGTTTCCAAGGTCAAGCCATTACCTTGGAATCTATATTGAGAGGTAGCTTTCTTTTAGACTTCCCATCATACTACATCAGATCCTCTTGAAAACTGATGTGTTTGTCTTCTTTCATGGATACAACACGATTAAAGTTTTGCTATCAAACAAATTTGTGGGGACCAATTAGATTTAGGGGGGATTCTTATCTCACCATTTTGTGCACTTTTTGTATCTATGCCCTTCATTAACTATCGAGGTTTGTGCTTCCATGCTTCTTGGGCATCCAACAAGTGTGTTGACTTCTTTCAAACTTGTTTTTTGTATAGACGTTAAAAAGGATGAGGGTATTTCTTTAAGAGACCTGCAAGAATGCTATTGTAAAAATTTGCTAGTTGTGCCCAACAAGTATTACTAGTACTCTGTATGTAGCTTACAATGACCCATGTAAAACCAATCCTGTACATAGAGCAAAATGTGTGCTACATTGACTACTGAATTCAAACACTAGTTTGAAGTAATCAATACCTACCATTTGCATCGCAATATTTGAAAATATGTGAGTTAGTGCCAAGCATTCTCCATTTCTTTCACACTAGTAGCTTAGCTCTTCAGGAAGATATTTCAGCCCTCACTGAGGGTAATATCTGCATTTAACTTTGTTTTAGCTTTGGTGGACTTGCCTTATATTTACTTTCTTAAATTACAAAGATTTAGACTAGGTTGACATGCTTTCTTTGCTAAAAACACTTAAGTCGAAGGGTATTGCTCGATGAGCAGATGCTAGCCCATGGTGGGTGGAAAGAGACATAGAGTGAAGTTTTTGGTAATAGAGCTACACGTGTATAAAGATATGAGGTACTTGACTTTATCTTCAATTGTGGAATTTTTGCACCCAATGTTGAGGCTTTTTGAACCTCCTCCTTGCAAATTACTCGACTTCTTTTTTAAAATTCACTTTCTTCATGTCAAGGAAAAGATATACATGAGAGCTCAATATGCAGAACAAGCTAGCTCCTCTCTCCCTTGCATGTGGGTACAACAGTGAAACAGTGATGAGAGAAACTCCAACAACAGCAACCAGATTATAGTTTGAACAAACCTTTAAGCAAATACTAGATGGAAGTACTTGCTTGTTCAATTTTCAATGTGAGAGAGTCTTCATGCTTGAGGGTGGTAGTACCATGTATTTTTTAGTGCTAGCAAGATAATACTATGTCTTAGGATGCCTTATCTTTCTGGAGCTCGACCTGGGGGAATGGGAGCTGTTGATTTGAAGACAAAGATCAATGACATTTTTTATTATTTGTAATAGCTTTTAAGTGGGAGCTGATGGAACATCTACATCGATGAGAAGATGCTAGCCCATGGTGGGTGGAAAGAGACATAGAGTGAAGATTTTGGTAATAGAGCCACATGTGTATAAAGATATCAGGTACTTGACGTTATCTTCAATTGTGGAATTTTTGCTTAGAAACTTTCTGGACGGTGTTTATATGGGAGTATGTTTGCTACTAGCTTACCATACTAGGGATTCAATTTTCCACCTTGCTCAGGGATTGATGACACATAACCACCTTGTTCTTTGTTTCCCATTTTACTCCCCCCCCACCCTTCTCTTGTCCCTGGTCTTCCTTATCCACACTTCAAAGTATCCTTCTAACTAGTGATCATGAGCCTCCCATAATACATCAATGCTCTTCTCTTGTCCCTGGTCTTCCTTATCCACACTTCAAAGCATCCTTCTAACTAGTGATCATGAGCCTCCCATAATACATTGATGCTCTCCTTGGAAAAATGAGACACCATTGATAGTCTCTTGCCCCTGCATGATAATAAGGAAATAGAATCTTTGGTTATTGGAGCCATACTCTAGAGGACCAAGAGCTCTTTTTGTACTTCAAAGTTAAAAAAATACTAGAAACTTACCTTGGAAAAGTAGTTTTCTTTGGTATGGAACCCTCAACTCTCTCGTTGTTATAAGTTCTTTGCTTGACATGTTACACGAGACGTCAAGACTTCAAATTTCATCACCTCTGCTCCTTGTTTTGCCAAAGTTCAATAGCTCCCATTCCCCCAGGTCTAGCTCTAGAAAGAGAAGGCATCCTGAGACATAGTACTATCTTACTAGCACCAAAAAACACATGGTACTACCACCCTCAAGCACGAAGACTCTCTCACATTGAAAATTGAACGAGCAACTACTTTCATCTAGTATTTTCTTAAAGGTTTGTTCAAACTACAATACAGAGTTACCGTTGTTGGAGTTTCTCTCATCACTGTTTCACTGTTGTACCCACATGCAAGGGAGAGAGGAGCTAGCTTGTTTTGCATATTGAGCTCTCATGTATATCTTTTCCTTGACATGAAGAAAGTGAATTTCAAAAAAGAAGTTGAGTAATTTGCAAGGAGGAGGTTCAAAAAGCCTCAACATTTGGTGCAATAAATATATTTATTCAAAAATCGTGCTTTCAACTTCCTTCCTTGTTTCCATGATCAAACTATGGTGCTACCATTCATAGAGGATGACTTCCTTGGCTATTACAGAAGTTTAAATCAATCAAATTATTTTTCAAAAAAAGCCTTATGAAGGCATTACTATGTGTGAGATTGATGGAATGCTAGGTTAGGAAGTGAATTGGAAATGCTTTATACCAGAAGTGAGGACTTGGAGAAAGTACCTTTCTAAGCCTAAAATTTCTCACATAGTGAAATTCTTGAAAGACAATCCTCTCTACATGCGTAATTACCTCAAAATATTTATTTTTTTAGAGGAATCGCAAACAAGAGCATAAGAGAAGAGAAGCTACATAAAGACTAGAGGATTCCTACCAAGAGAGCTCAACACACACCTCAAGATAAATAGAAGATACTTGAAACTGATAGCCATTAAGATAATAAAGGAAATTTGAAGAAATAAATCCAAGGAATATGCTATATGCCTATTCTTTAAAGGATGCAAATCACTTTTTGATACTTCTTAAGGAGTGATTACAACAAGAGGTTATTCTCACCATTTCCCCCCCAATCCAAGTACTTCAAATCCTTAAATTGATTTGCATTTGGTAGTTGTTGGCTCTAATTATTAATAATATAAAAAAAAGGTGTGTAGGTTTCACAAAGAAGGCATACTAAGAGCTTGAATGCACATGAATACATTGGAATCATGGAATATTTCAACTCATTTCTTCTGAGATGGCATTTGAGGACTCAATGAAGATTAAAATTTTTGTTGATCAAGAAGCTTAATTGTGCCATGGTTAATCATTATGATGTCACATTAGAAGTTACTATTCTCTTCTTTTGCTTACATGGATTAGTGTGAAGATGTTTGGATTTGAAAGTGGGAACTTGTTTTCATTTCAAAATGTATGGGTAGTTCTTGTTCACTCTCAAAATAGTTGACATAGAAATCATCAAGGGAGAAAAGCTAGAATGTATCAATTTCGTGTTTATGAATTGAGATTGTTTTTACCTGTGGGGGGGTGTAATGAGGGGCAACACCCTATAAATATATATTTCATAGCCAATAAAATGGACCAAAACACAAAATCGTGACCAATTTTAGAAAGAATCACACTACCACACAACTGCGACTACTTTACATTCCACGCATCATTGATAAGATAGTAGGCCAACCCTCCTTAATCGTATTACCACGATTCTTCCTCTTGTATAATAGCCCAACTTCACCAAGTGTTCTCTCTTAAACTAGAATGCCCTCTAAGACTAGCCTTGTCCTTCCACACCAAAACATTCCAAAGCACCTTCCAAGTGGATACCAAACCAACCATTAGATCTAAGCCCTAAATCTTCATACGGTAAAGATGATATTAGTTTATCATTCCAAATTGTGACTTCACACACTTGCCCCCTTCCCTCACTTGCATTGATAAGTAATTTGGAAATTTCCACCAATGGAGCATCACATTACATTAACTTGGCAGCCATTTATGCATGTATTCTTAAATCTAAGATGCCCAAAATTCCCACCCACAAAAACTTCCCAAGAGATTGAGTCTAACCACCTTTTATATGGCTCCTCAACCAAGTGAACACTTTTTCCAACTCTAATTTCTATGCACTATTGAAATTATACATAGATCTTGTAGAGTATTATAGTCATGGTGCACGCGAACTAGGTGTTAAGCATTCTCCCTCTTTAAGAAGTGTTTTCCCCCAATGCATGAGAGAGTGTACCTTATATCTTTGTACTCTTGCACTCACTCTATCTATCAATACACTCATCTTGCCTCTAAAGTGTGCCTCTTCTTCACTAGATCCAATAATTTTTGTATTTGAGCAAGTACTCAGTGACACTCAAGGCCTCTCCATACATTTTGCTCAACATTGTCGCTTGACTTTGGAGAGAGCCACTGCTCAGTCTAGTTCCACCACCGCTCAATATTTGCTCACATCAAGTGAAGCCCCTTAAGTGTGTTACTGAATCTCAGGTTGTTGCCCATGGACTAGATTGACATTGCCTACTTTTGGCCATCAATATTATGGAGTGCCCCGACTTGCTTCACTGTTGCCAAGGGTATCTACAAGATGGTTTTTGGCATCAAGGCATGCTTTGCCAACAATCCAGCCCACAACTGCTAGTGCTTTGGAGGGTGGATCTATATTTATTGTGATAGTAGACCTCGTCACGCCTCCTACTTAGATCATACTCAATGGTTTGTAGCGATGCAAATGCACATGCATAGATTGTAATGTCAGTGGAGGGATAGTATCCCACGTATCATCATGCAAGACCTCGTCACACCTCCTACTTAGATCATATTCAATGGTTTGCATCGCTGCAAACCATTGATGCCACAACTGCTAGTGCTTTGGAGGGTGGATCTATATTTATTGTGATAGCAGACCTCGTCACACCTCCTACTTAGATCATACTCAATGGTTTGTAGCGATGCAAATGCACATGCATTGATTGTAATGTCAGTGAAGAGGGATATTATCCCACGTATCATCATGCAAGACCTCGTCGCAGGTTGCAAACCATCATCAATGGTTTGCATCGCTGCAAACCATCATCAATGGTTTGCAGTGATGCAAATGCACATGCATTGATTGTAATGTTCGTGGAGAGGGATATCATCCCACATATAATCATGCAAGACTACCAAGGAGGCATTGGATGCACTTGTAGGTTTATATTATTTACATAATGAAATGTCACTTGTAGGTTTATATTATTTACATGATGAAACGTAGATTGCATATTTGAGGAGGTAGCTTGAGTGCTTATACATGCTCTATGGATGAGTAGCTAGCTAATGTTGTACGCTTTATGCAAACAATTTATTGGTGCCCATAGTTCTCAATGCATTGCTAGACATGTATCAAAATTTTGCTAGATAGAAGAAGGTTTTCCTTGTACCTTCAGGCTCATGATGAAGGGGCTCACTTTTAATGAGCTCATTTATGTGTTCTTATATAATCTTTGCTCACTATTGCACATGGTGGGAAAATCACTCTTACATATGTCTTATCTATGCCAAGCAATTACTAAGAACCACCTCCTACTAGTTTTAGCCATTGCTAGGATGGCATAGTAGTCAAATTTGTGGATGATAAATGTGCTAGTTTTAGCCATTGCTAGGATGGCCTAGTGGTCAAACTTGTGGATGATAAATGTACAATTCATGTTGAGAGTGATGGTGATACCATCGTAACCTCAAGCACACCATGTAATTGCATTTATATTGCAGATTGGCACATAATGCTACTATTACACTGGCTATGACATGTGAATTCATTATATAGTCAACATTTGTCACTTCATTGATGAGACCTTTGATCCTACAACTAGTATGACTATCAACTACATACCATGGATGGGAAGTGTATCAAAGATTGAATTCTTGCACAAGTCTTTGTTTCCAACCACACGGTTTGGCATAAAAGGGTAAGACCAAGAGTCCACGACCATAAAAAACGCATTTATTGATCACCATCTTGTGCAATAGCGACATGTTGCTTACAACTTGAAGATGGTATTGTCACCTTGCAATGTATGTAGTCTCTCATACTTCAAACCTTTCTTCTGAGGAATACAAGCTTGTTGCTACACCAATGAAGATAGGTGATAACCTTTTGATGAGGCATTACATCAAGTGCTGGGGTGTCTTCTATACATACCTTTGCAACAAGGCAAGATATTCATTTTGGGGTTTCACAATTGAGTTGGCATTTATATCGGGCATAAGTAATATCATGGCTTAGTAAGAAGAAACATGCAAAGGCCAACTCTAGTTGACTTCTCAGCTATTGCAGATTACAATTGGCTCAAAAGATTAGTTGTTAGTTGTTAGGTCTCTCCCACTATAGTTTTCACTAACAATCAAAGTAAGAAGTGTTTTTCACACTCACAATAAGCACATTGAGGTGCACTAGAAGGACTAATGCTTAATGTTAGTTATTATTTAAAGGTAACAAAACCTTCCTAGCTAGGAGCATGAGCCAGCTGAGTCACAATACAAATGAGATGACATAACCATAATATGCAAGTAAGATGGAGATCTCAAAATCCTATGACTACCACCGGAGCTTCAAAAGATGCTGCCTTGGTTCCTGAAGATCAGGCATTTTTAAAAATTTTAAAGAGAAGTCGAGTTCAACTCATGGGAATGTGCATTTTGCAAAGAGTCCAAAGATATAGTCAAGTCTAACATCAGTGCAAAGAGTTACAAGGTTATGAAGGATAAACATACTCCAATGATGCAAGTCAGTAAACTAAGCAGAACCACCTAGTTTACTTATTTTAGCTTGTTTAGGTTTACTTTTCAAACAATGGCTTGTATAAAGGGATGGTCTTTAAAATAAGATTCAATCATACTCCAGTGACGCAAGTCAGTAAACTAAGCAGAACCACCTAGTTTACTTAATTTGGCTTGTTTAGGTTTACTTTTCAAACAATGGCTTGTATAAAGGTGGTCATTAAAATAAGACTCAATGTTCTAAAGGTTATGCCACGGCTGAAGTAAGCATCCATGTGACCTAGCTCACTTAGGGAGGGAGGACAACTACGAATTTGTAGGTCTTTAAGTTCGCATCAGATTCAAGTCTACCATTTCTCGGAAATTGTCACCTAGCGTGGAGTGTGAACAACATTTTTGTGTGGATCTTGAGACTCAAAGGAAATGCAATTGGTAGAGAACACAACCCAAACACCTTCAGGGCTTTTCTTAGTACCATTTTGCAGAGCTTTCAACACACTACTAGGACTTCTGTTTTGTCATCTATTATGGCTTCCAAACACCTGCTTGCTTAAATTTTGAGGATCAAAGGAACACAACCCAAACCCAAACCCAAACTTGAAAAGCCAGTAACTTCATTTCAGTTGCACCCCCGCAAGCTCTTAAAAAGACCTTATTGGTCCCCAAGAAGACCATTGCAACCACCTGTGTTAGGTCAGCATCACTTATTTGTTTGAACTGAGTGCACTTAATAAAGCTAATTAACAAATCAGAAGCGTATCTCAACAAGTCAAGATAATTGGGTACACAGTCATTAGAAGCGACTGATTTCTTAGATTGGAATGAATAATAAAAGAAAATTTAGAAGAGGCAGCTGCCAAACAGGAGGTAACTATTGGTTCAAACTTCATTCCCATAAAGGCTTCTCAACCATTTTCTCAAAACTTGGCAGCATAATGACAGCTAGCTGCCTTTCAAAGACCAAAGAAACATTGAAATATGAACGTGGAATGCAATCATAAAAGTACATCCACTCAAGCTTTCAGTGCGTACTTTCTTCGAGGAAAGTACATCTCCTTCTTTTTCTGCTTCTCAGTCTTCATATTAACCTGCAGCAACAGGTAACGAAAGTAAACCCAGGACTTTAGCTGACCCAGATGGTGAACTGTTTGGAGGCTTAAAAATGACTAAAAATCCAGAGGCCATACATTGGGACTATGGCTGAACTTTATGAAATGAAAGTGGGAGCTCTAGTCAAAGACAGTTCTAACCTCCTCATCCCTTCTCCTTTTCCAACACCTTTGGAGCAGCAATGTTTCAAATAACAACACCACAAATTTTTTTCAATCAACGAAACCCCATACCTGATGCTTTGTTAACCGTCGTCTGATGGCTCGAGTCTTCTTCGGGCGCAGATCTAGCGGTAAATACTTGGTCTTCTTATATGCTGCACGAAGAGCAGCCTTTTGGTTCTGTGATAATACAGTCAACACCTGGGCGATAGACAGCCTGACTACTTTGCTGAAAGAACCAAAGGCATCGATTAGGGCAGACATATTAAAGGAAAAGTTAACCTCAGCCTGGCTGCACTAACAGCATTCGTCACAAACTATAATAACAGTATTCTGCTATCCTCAGTAGACCATCACAAGCCAGCTGTGATTATCACAAATCAGTGTAAATTTGCCAACAAGCATACAACGTCCTTACAAAAAGGAATGATTCCACTGAGTATGTCAATCTAGAAGCTTTACCATCTCCACACACACTTGAGCAAACTCAGACTAAACACTGACATAGCTTATCAATATCTCAGCAAGCTTTATCTTTCATGCTAACCCAATTTTCACAATGAAAGATGAATTTTTGCTCCTACATACAAACTGAGACTCAGCACACCGTTAAAGCCTAGTGTGTACACCAGACAATGAAACAAGCACAGCTCGTCTCAGAATGACAAAGCTGAGGAGCACATTACTATCAAATCTTGCAAGAGTATGATTCGTTTGAAATAACATACACTACTAAGATGGGGTCTGGAAACAGAACATCATTCTAGCCTGTGCAAATAATGTGTCTACGTCTGAAGTTTGAGCTTCAAGGTCAAAGCAACCAAATTGGATTTTAATCCTACACAACACTCTTCCTTAGAAAAGGCTACAGCTACAAAAATCTTCTACCATTCCCATTCACAACCTGGATTAAACAGGCATAGATACACCCTCACAAAAAGGCCCTGTTCACAAATCTACATTCTGTGACACCTGCCAGGATAAGGCATATATTGACATGAACCTGAGAACCTGCCCAACCCACACTGTAGTGCCAAAACAATAAATGCAGACTTAGCTTCATGATGATCGCCCAGAAGGCTCACAAACGTAATAGTAACTAGCTACTTAGTCCAACGCCATTCATGCACCCAACAGCTACACTGAGGCAAGAAAATACCTCAAGAAAATAAGTTCAAGTAACAACAAGACAAGTTTTGAGTGTGCAAGTTCCCTCCACACGAACATGCCCAAGCTCATCCTAGACAAAAGGTGCTATTTAAACCTCATAGTCACCCATGCATGAGGTTGAGAACCAACAGCTTCGCCGTGCATACCACAGCTTCTATGAACAACAACTACACAAGACAAGCCAAATCACCCTCTACAGTACCAAAAACTGAAATTCCCAAACTCTGGACTGTCATCACATAACTATCCAACAAGATTTGGAGCCCAAATTCCATTTGTAAGTAGACCCGGAAGTTGCTATACCCGAACCCTCTCGTCTACATCCACTTATATCAAATTTAGAGTCTTGTTATACAGCACTGAAGTTAGGTACACCTTGGCAGGCTGTTTACTCAATCATACCGCTAATGTTCTTCAGAGGCAGTTCCTCCTCCTTGGGCTTATAAGTTCAACTAAACTGGAGCCTGAATCTGAAACTTGCCATAACTTTACCAGAGGCAAAAAACTGACAGGATGAATGAAAACAATACGCCTGTGAGAGCGTGCACCTGGGCGTGCTTGTGTGCTTGTGAGCGCTTATGTTCTCAAACTTGCTGTGAGAACAGAAGGAAAATTTTAAACAAACAGTAAGACCAAAGGAATTCATAAATGAATTCTCCTAATCCCGAACAACTGAGTCACTGCTTTTACTTGCAAAAGCTTAGTTCCATTAGTCGTGACCCGCATAAATCTAATTTTCAAGATAATCGACAGACTGACGAATCCACATCAGCTATACAGTTCAAGAAGACCAGATATGCCTTCTAGTTGAAACTAGTGCAAGGAGAAGCTCGCGTGGACGAGGTTGACTCATCGCATTTAAGCGCTGGTTGAAAATCATGGTAAAGAGGCTAGCCCAATCCTGCATAATGTGCGGAGTCAATCGAGAAAAGAAAGGGGATGCTTACATTTTCGACAATTTGTTAGGTGCACCACCAGTAACCTTTGCCACTCTCAAAAGCGCCAGCTCCGCCTTCAACTCCTTGAGCTGGCCCTGCAGCTCGCCCTTGCTCTTAGTGCGCAGCTCATGAACTTTAATCTTAGCTGCGATTTGGAAAGCGAACGCAAGGAGTCAAGCGATGAAGATGAAGGAAGGAAACGGAACGACGTAAAGCGAGATTTCGACCTCAAAGAAAGAAAACATTGAAGGCATGAGACAAGATTGGAGTCATGGGAATGAAGACACAGAAAAGAAGGCGGGAGAAAAGGAGAGAGAGCGTACCCATGAGAAAGGAAATTGGAGCTGCCGATTCGCAACGAAGAACAGCGAAGCTTGATACACAAAAAATACACCAAAGGGATTAGGGTTTCTCTCTCTTGAGACTAAGAAGAAGAAGATGGCCACCGGCTTCGCCGGTCTGTTTTACTGGCTCAGCCAGTATCCCATTGCTGCCCTAATTAATCAAGAATCCCCCTACTATTGAAAATCAAAAATTGAGGGTTCAAAAGAACACGCGAGTACAAATACTCCTGACGACTATGCCTCTAGTTTTGCATGTTAGTATGGTTTATAATTTGACCTATATAAGAGTGCATATTGTGATGTGTGAGAATATGATCATGCAAGGCAATGAAGAATTATAAGAAGGGAGTGCGATTGACATTCTTTGATTGCTTGCTTCTGTTGGTTTAGTCTCGTTAATGTTTGCGTCTTCCTCATTTCGATTTTTTATGAAGCGTTGATATTTTATTGAGGAGGCTGCTCATGAGTTGATTTGCACAGAGAGAGAGAGAGGGGGGGGGGGGGGGGAGGCGAAGAGGAACAAGTTGATTTGGGAAGGGGGGAGGAAAGAGAGAGAGAGAGAGAGAGAAAGAGAGAGAGAGGAGTATGGGTGTTGGATGAGTGGCGAAACATGAAAATAACTGGAGGGACACTTTAAAAAAAAATTGTAAGGAGAGCACTCCCTACAAGGTAGTGCTAAAAAAGGCAAAGGCATGATTCAACTAAGGTATGAAGAGAAGGGAGATGTGGGGTAGTAAATGAGTGAAAACAAAACCCAAAAACCCTTCCCCTTCCTCTCACGATAGCCCCCCTTGATCCCGCTGTCTCTTACTTCCTTGTCAATAGCTCCTTGCCCCCCCCTTCCTCTCTTTTGCTTCCTCTCTCCTCTACTCTACTTCACCTCCTCTTTGTCACCTTGCTTCCCTGTTCGTTGCCCCATCCCCCTCAGTCCCTCGTTAAATAGTACATACATAGTTTCCCATGACATCACTCTAGATCAATGCCATTTTTTAGATAGTGACATATCTCCATCTGATTTGGGCCTTGCCCATCTAGAGACTATAGAGGTTAGTATTGGAGTCATCCAGATGATTAGCGGGATAGAGGGGTTAACATGGCCTACTATGCATTTGCAAGTCAAGGAACTCAGATTTGAGCCTCCCCAACTTCAATATCACTTCTAAAGACGAGCTGTAAGCTCTCTATTGCACCGCGCTGCTCTTTCTCCCCCTTTATTTTTGCTCCCGACCTCCCTCCTTTCTGCCAATTCTCTCAATTCTCTGGTTCTCAACCTCTCTTCCCCCATTTGAAGGTCATCTTGGTGTTGCGAAGAGATGGTCGGATCTATTGGTGGTGTTGCTTCTAACTGGGCGCCTTTCAAGCCCCCCCCTTGGTTGCACATTGCTCAAGACTCCCTCATTTGTTGGTGCCTAGATTGGTTTCCCCAAATGCCCCTCAAGACAACATTTGTTTGGTTATCTGCACTGTCTATAGATTGTGGGGGTCTCTCAGAAGCTCGGGTTACTCCTGAAATCGTCCTAGCTGTAGCTTGCAACCTGTTCATTGACTTTCTCTTGGCAATTGGTGTAGCTCTTTGGTTTGCTCTCTCTCCTTAAAAGCCCTTGGTTTTGGGCATCTGTTGTTTGAGCTAGTTCGGCACTCAACAATAGGTCGGGTTGGATCATTTTTTGCCCTCAGTGTTTGTGAGCGGGCCATGCTAGTTCATGAGCTAGTATCTTGACTTTCAAAACAGTCCACTATCAAGTGTTTTTTTGATTGGTCATTGGACGCTTTGGAGTCCTTGGAGCAGCCTTTACCACTTTTGTGGGTGTTTCAACCTCTTGGTCTTGGGTTGTTACGGAAATTATATTTCTGATATATCTTGCTTTTGACATTATTATTTTAGTCGTGTGTGACTATGACAAAGTACTCCATAGGAGCGCACTGGACGCTGCGGGGGTCCTAGTGGATACTTTGCGTGGTTAGTTGGGGACGCCTGACTAGCTTGTGTTTTGCCATGCTAGATGGTCGGTATTGTGGGTGATTCCATGTTAATACTGATGTCGCTAGTGTTATTGGTGTTGTGCTTGGTTATTGTGCTTTGATCACAGTTATGTTGGGATCGGTTGATTCGGTGATTCGTTCAACCGATTGTTAATAACTAATGTAATTGGCGGTTTGAGTACAGGTGATGGAACTCATAGCGAGGATTGGAGTTAGTGTGAGGGTACTGATCGAGGTGTCACACAATGCATTATATATGACCATGGGCCAATTTTGTATTTGCTTTATTATTGCAAGTCTGAGCAATATATTTTATAGTGGACATAATTCATTTTTGGGCCTAAGAAGGCTATGTAAAGCAAATCCCTCATTTTTGGATGAGAGGGATAATTTTGGCTCCTTGGCGCTTTTATGAAATATCATAAATACTCTAGATGAGGAAGCGTGAGCCACTCATCTAAGGGGGGAGATTGTACCCAGTTTGCTGCCGCTTTTTTCATGGTGTGATTGTGCTCTTCTTCTCCAATTGATTAAGTGGTGACTTCGTGTGTGAAATCTCAATTAAACCCTACAAGGATACACGAAACTTTCTAGTGGCACCCCTACAGGGAGTGGACATCATTTTAGGAATACCATGGAGGCACCAATATAATCCTAAGATAGATTACGATTCACATTAGATGTGGGTTGAGAAGGACAAACAAGAAATATGTTTGAAAAGCTCCATGAAACCTGAGATCAGTCCTTTACTCAACCACACACAAGCCAAAAGAGCAATTAGAAAACGTGAGAAGACATATTTGATTTTGGTGAATACGGTAACGGCTACTCAGCCAAACACTAAGCTTACACACCAAAAGTTTCTTTCTCGATTTTCTAATTGTTTCTTAGAAGATTTACTGCCTGGACTACCATGTTCTCGACCAGAAGATCATAGGATAGAAATCCTACCGGGCAATACTCCACCTTGCAAAGCTTCGTATAGAGTCAACTAGCTAGAACAAAAGGAAATTCAAAAGCAAGTGGAGGAACTGATAGAGAGAGGATTGATAAGACCCAGCAGTTCTCCCTATGGAGCACCTGTCTTATTAGTCAAAAAGAAAAATGGAACCTATCGAATGTGCATAGACTATCATGCATTAAACAAAATCATAGTGAAGAACAAAAATCGAATCCCTAGGATTGATGATCTTTTGGACAAATTGAATGGGGCCAAGGTCTTCAGTAAGATAGATCTCAAATCCGGCTATCATCAAGTTCATATGGTAGAAGAGGATGTATACAAGATTGCCTTTACAACTCAAACAGGACATTATGAGTTCCTGGTTATGCCTTTTGGGCTAACTAATGCTCCAGCTACTTTTAGTAGAATGATGAACCGAATCTTTCTTAAACACCAAGATTGTGTGGTAGTATTCTTTGATGATATTTTGGTGTCTAGCAAAGACATTGAGGAGCATAAGGAACATCTGAAGTTAGTCTTTTCACTCTAAAAAGAAAATCAATTGTACATAAATCATGAAAAGAGTAGTTTCTTTCAAGATCAGATAGAGTATTTGGGTCACATTGTATCCACTGATGGGATTCGAGTAGATCCAAAGAAGATTGAGTGCATAGTCACATGACCTAAACCCTGAGATATACATGAATTAAGATCATTCTTGGGATTGTGTAGCTTTTACAGAAAGTTTGTCAAGAATTTCGCATACATCGCACATCCATTGACAGCACTTCTTAGGAAAGCTAAGCATTTCTTATGGACCGAGCATCAAGATGAATCTTTTACAGCTTTGAAAGAAGCTCTCACACAAGCTCCTGTGTTGCAACAACTCGATTTCTCTAGACCATTCTTTGTAGTTGTAACCGATGTTAGTGGATATGGAATTGGAGCCGTACTTATGCAAGATGGACATCCAATAGCATATGAGAGCCGAAAATTAAAACCAACGGAATGCAATTACATTACATATGATAAAGAATTAACTGCTGTTGTGCATGCCTTATGAATGTGGAAACATTATTTGATGGGCTCTGAGTTTCTTATCAAAACCGATCAGCAAAGTATTAAGCATTTGTTGACTCAGCCACTTATATCTGATAGGCATATCAAGTGGACATCATTTATACAGAGTTTTCAGCCCATGATTCAGTATCAACCTGGAAAAGAGAATGTAGTTGCTGATGCTCTTAGCAGAAAGCCAAGTATTAATCACATCATTGCTGTAGAGACCAAGCCTTTCGAAGGTATGAAGAATTCTTATCAAGGGGATCGAGACTTTTCCAATATATGGAACAAATTAGAGAATAACAATTGGAATCCTATGTTGGACTATTCATGCAATGATGGATACCTCTTTTATCAAAAGAAATTATGCATCACTCGACCCTTTAGACAAATTGTAATAATGGAGGAAATGCACCAACCACCATATATGGGACATAGGGGAGTGACTGCCACTTTACAAGTGATAGCAAGAGAATTTCATTGGCCTATTATAAGAAAAGATGTGGCTAAGTTTGTAGCCGAATGCATCACTTGTCAAAAGATCAAGAGTTACAAAGGAAAGACCCCAGGATTGCTAATACCTTTGCTAATTCCTACGCAACCTTGGGAACAAATATCCATGGATTTCATAACAGGTTTTCCTACTATAGCGAATCAGAATGATATGATTTGGACAATAGTAGATCACTTTAGTAAGCAAGCTTATTTCATCCCATGCAAGAAGACTTTAACAGCTCAGCAAGCTGCACATTTATTCATCATGGCTTGCCAAAGATTATAGTGTCTCATCAAGATTTGAAGTTTTGCAGTAATTTCTCGACTGCATTATTTCATAATCTAGGCACTAAGTTAGATTTCTCATCAGCTTTTCATGCAGAATCAAATGGTCAAACTGAAGTTACAAACAGTACTATTCTGGATATGATAAAAGCTTATGCGGAAAGTCAACCAAAGATTTGGGACAAATACATTCATCTCTTATAGTTTGCTTATAATAATACTCCTCATTCTGCAACTGGAAGAGCACCCTTTGAGATTATCTATGGTAAGGTTTTACCTATTCCTATCACACAATTGACCCATAGAGTGGAGGCAGCAGATGCATTTACCCATGACTATCAAAATATTCTCAAAGAGGTTCGAGAAGCCATTGCAATCACTCAAGAGAAGAAGGTGATTACGTACTTCTTCGGATTGAGAAAAGAAAATTGAAGAGTGTTGAGAAATGTCCAGTAATCAAGATGTCCCCACATTTTTATGGACCATTCAAGGTGATTCAGAAAATCAATGATCTAGCTTATAGGCTTGAATTACCTGATAATTGGAAAATACATAATGCTTTCCAGATCAGCCTCTTAAAGCCCTTCAAAGGACCTTTACCTATTCATCCTATCTATGAAGAGGCTCCATTGATTGTTGATGAGGAAGAAATTCTAGAACTTGAATGCATTATTGATCATCAACAAACCTCAACCCGAAAATGAAATGCTTATATTAAATACTTGCTCAAATTTAAGAACCATCTAAGAGATGATGCTCAGTGGATGCTTGAGGGGTTCTTTCGAACTTTTCCAAACCTCCTTAGTTCCCATAATCAAACACACAATTGAGGTTAGTTGCAATCCAAGCAAGAGGGATGTTACGAAAATTATATTTCTGATATATTTTGGTTTGGACACTATTATTTTAGTCGTCTGTGACTATGACAAAGTACTCCATAGGAGCGCACCGGACGCGACGGGGGTCCTAGTGGATACTTTGTGTGGTTAGTTGGGGACGCCTGACTAGCTTGTGTTTTGCCATGCTAGATGGTCGGTATTGTGGGTGATTCCATGTTAATATTGATGTCGCTAGTGTTATTGGTGTTGTGCTTGGTTATTGTGCTTTGAGCGCAGTTATGTTGGGATCAGTTGATTCGGTGATTCATTCAATCGATTGTTAATAACTAATGTAATTGGTGGCTTGAGTACAGGTTATGGATTGGAGTTAGTGTGAGGGTACTGATTGAGGTGTTACACAGCGCATTATATATGGCCATGGGCCAATTTTGTATTTGCTTTATTATTGCAAGTCTGAGCAATATATTTTATAGTGGACATAATTCATTTTTGGGCCTAAGAAGGCTATGTAAAGCAAATCCCTCATTTTTGGATGAGAGGGATAATTTTGGCTCCTTGGTGCTTTTATGAAATATCATAAATACTCTAGATGAGGAAGCATAAGCCACTCATCTAGGGGGGGGAGATTGTACCTAGTCTGCTGTCGCTTTTTTCGTGGTGTGACTGTGCTCTTCTTCTCTAATTGATTAAGTGGTGACTTCGTGTGTGGAAAGAATTACCTTTTGGTTTCATGGGTTCCTTTACTGAGCTTGGGAGAAGCATTTTCTAGACTGTTTTCAAAATTTTGGAAGCTGTGTGGACTCATTGCATTCCCTTTCAAAAGTTTTCTTTGGTAGCCCACTTAGCGTAACCTTTTGGATGGTCTTTTCTTCCCTTCCTTTTTTCACTTGTAGCGTAGTGTTTTGCGTTACCTTGGAGAATTAAATTTTGGCAGTGACCTTTCATTCGGCAAGAGGGGCTCTTATTGTAGCACCCTCGATGGCCAATGTTGTCAAGGTTTTACTCTCACCCCAAGACAAGCAATAGGTTGAAATCATAGCTCAATCACTCTAGAATAGAGCCCTCATGGGTAGGATCATGGGGTTCAAACCCTTTAGGCGAAATGTGTGAGATTGGCTCTAGTCAATCTTAGCATTAGTAAATGACCACATTTAGGAGGTTGCCATTTATGGGAGGGAGTCTTCCTCCTCCAGTTAAACTCCCTTGACATCACCTAGACCCTAGTTGATGAGAGCCCTATCGATACGACTCGCCAAGTGCCATGCCTTCTGGTGACACTCTGCTCCTCAAGTCTCCCAAGGGAGTATAGTCATATCCTTTTGGTACGATATTGAGTCATCGCCCTCAAACAGTAGTGTCCATGATAGCAAACGATGGAGTTTCTTGCCTTAGGGTGATAGTTGAGTACCCAGAGACCTAACCAAATGAGATCCTTCTCAAGACTCTCGATGGAGGCAAGTTTAGATAGCATGTTAAGATCTCTGATTTGCCAAGTTAGTGTCTACAGTGTAGACATATGGGACGCTTGGCTCAAGATTATCAAAGGAGTTAGGGCAGGGCTCCACTTTTGCCTCAACAAGAGTAGAGGGCAGTGTGTGTGGATAGAGCATAGCACTAGATAGACATTAGCCTGAGTCCAAGACACCTTGTATTGAGCCTTTTGAGGGGGCTTGGATTAGAGTGTATTGCAAGGAGCATAGCAAGCTGACTCTAAAGGACCATAGGTGTTAGGCTAGACCCCATGAGTGCAAGAGTGCAAAGCATGAGGTAGCTTCCCAGTCGCAAGGGAAGTAGCTAGAGGTCCCCATAGTAGGTGTCCCTGGGGTGTCCCTAGACACTGAAGGACGAGACCTTTTTTAATCTTCTGGCAGACCCTTTGGTGCTAGGAGCCCAGAGAAGCTCATGTTGCTTTAGCTTCAATTGTCCCCCTTGTCTCCCTCTCCTTTGTCCTCTTCTCCCCCCTGCACTCGCCCCTACTGCATCCACTCTCAATGCCCGCCCCCACCTCCCTGCTCCCCTCTCCTCCCCCCCTTCTATAGCAACCCAAACCAGCTCTTCTTCCTGTCGCCCTCCAAACTTAGCCTTGTCCTATCTCCCAACCCTCGGGCACAAGCGTGGATGAGTCTTCCTCCCCCCAGGTTGCGGCCTCCTTCTCTCAGATGCATCCCTCCCCCTCCCCTTCACTCCTTGGAGCATCCAGTCTCAAGTGGTCCTTTCACATAGCTTTCAAGTCCGAAGCCCCACCCTGGCCAACCTCTGCCTACAAACTACCTAGGCTTGCTTAGAGATCCCAGACATGTACCCCATCGCTCTAGAGATGACTATGTTGATCTAGCCTCAGAAGGGGGGATCCATTAGAGTGATTGGTTCCTGTTGATAGTCATATTTTGAGGAACCCAATTTTGAACTACTAGTGGTGGGAACTAGGCGGAACTGATACTATTGTACATCTTAGGTCATGTTTTTCATGCTAGGACTACATGTTTATTTGCATGAAGATAGAAAGTGATTGTTGATTCTAAAACTAATGGTAGATAGGCTAGTGGAGGAGTGGGTAACGAGCATGCAGCTAAAAAAAATAGCTACACCTCCCCCAAAAAAGTAGAAGTTGCCATTTTTACAATAACGTTTGATTCATGGCTCGGATTTGAAATCTCTCTTTTTTTTTTTGCGAAGCTGAAATTGAGCTCTACAACTCTGTAGGAGAAGTCAGGACCTAAATCTACAAAAAACAAGGTTAAAAATAGAGAATCTGATAGAAAATTGGTTTGTGTTGACTTGTCTTGTAGCAAAGATTGGACCTGTGGGAGAAGCACTGCCTAGCTTGAGCGTGGATCCTCTGTCAGATGTTATGTATGTTTGTCTTTATGGAAAATCAATTGCCTATATTATGTTTGTGGATATTGTTTCTAGCATAGTGAGGAATCATATTTAGTAGACGCCAATGATATGGAGCCCGAGATGCTTGAAGGGGGTGATGAAGAAAAAGTAGAGAGCTCTATGGGTATATGGCTCAATTAGAAGAGGTTCCAAGGCCTCTTGAAGAAGAACTAAGCATGCATGCTAACAATGAGGCAGATGTTTTTGTTGAACAAGAGGAGAATCATATGATTTATATTTTCAACCAAAAAGAAGATTGTTTGAATGTCACAGATGCTCAACATGATGTAGAGGTAGATGCTTGGGATGCATTCATGAAGCTAGTACATGAGGCATATGGTTGATCTACGAGAAGGAAACTCCCATAGATGCTGAAGGGTGACAAGAGGATGGGCATGAGCCATATCAACCCCATATTGATGAAGAGGTAGTGCTCCAGTGCAAACAAGGTGTGAGGGCAATGAGGGTGATAATGAAGAGCAGGAGAACAAGCATGTTGTAGCAATTCCAATGCAAGAGTAGTGGGTGGAAATTTCTCATTGGGATATGCTTCTTGATGCAATGGAAGTATTACAAGTGCAAGCCTATGAGTTGGATGCTTTTGGTTGAGTGGATCTTGATTGGGGCTTTGAAGAACCAATAGGAGGGTTGGATTTAGAGATGGAATGCATATTGGAGACATTAAAACATGGGCTATGGACATTGAAGACACAGGAACAAAAGACTCAAATATGCTTGAGTGTAGGTGGCTCGAGGAAATGTGACCAATATGGAAGAGGGTTTATTTCCTTTTGATCCAGGAGGATAATAGGGCAAAGCAAAAAGGAGACTGGTGGACATGAATGTCCACAGCTGAGGGGTGGGAAAAAATGATAGGCAGATTTAGACGACCCCAAATTTAAACTACTAGTGTTAACAACTAGGTGGAATTGATACTATTGTACATCTTAGGTCCTATTTTGCATGCTAGGACTAGATGCTTATTTACATGAAGGTAGAAAGTGATTGTTGATTGTGGTGGGTAAAGAGCATGCAATAAAAAATGCAGTTGCACCTCCCCCCAAAAAATAGCAGTCATAATTTTTCAATAACTATTGATTAGTAACTCGAATTTAGAATCTCTTTTTTGTTGTGAAGCTGAAATTGAGCTCTACAACTCTCTAGAAGAAGTCAGGCTTAAATCCATAGAAAATAGGTTTAAAATAGAGAATACGATAGGCGATTGGTTTGTGCTGACAAGCTACTCCTATCTTGCAGCAAAGATTGGACGTGTGGGAGAAGTGCTTCCTAGCTTCAGCATTGATCCTCTTGTCAAATGTTATGTATTCTTGTATTTATGGAAAATCAACTTGAAGGATTGCCTATATTATGTTTGTGAATACTATGTTTCCAGCATAGCGTAGTCTAGAGAGCATGGGACATTGCAAGCCATTGAGAGGCTGATGAAATATATAGGTTATGGGTCCATTTGTGAATCTCTTATTATGTTTGTGGACTGAGGAGCTGTTATAGTGGTCACTTACAATCCCTCAATTTCTTTTATAATCGCACTCACCCATTCTAGGACTTTTATTTGCCTGTACAAGTAAGGAGCATTGGAATCCTAGGTTGATTGATTTGGAATCCTAGGTTGTTTGATTTGCGACAATAGCTCTTTCGCCATGATGGAAGAGTAGTATAGGCCCCAAAGGAGAGAGCTCTTTTGCGACAATAGCTCTTTTACATGATGGAAGGTAGTATAGGCCCCAAAGGAGAGAGCTCTGGATCACTCATGGGGATTCTATTAATTTCTAGCTTGGTTTTACTTTCGACACATAGGGCATGCATTGTAGTTGGTGTGATTTGCCTATGACCTAAGGAGTAGCTTAAGCA